>NC_133393.1:138791081-139094111 GCF_047511655.1 Castor canadensis
ACAAGATTCAACAAAAGGTAAATCATGGTATGTTTCTTTAGTAAATAAGTACACAATTAGAAAGGAAAGTGAAACAAGTTACAAAAGAACTCATTCCTAAAATATGTGCTTATAAGTGCAAAATAAGTGGGGCTCTTATAATTAAAAGTCCATGTCAAGACTTTTTTTTTTTTTTTTTTTTTGGCAGTACTGGGGTATGAATTCAGGGCCTCACACTTGAGTCATGCCCTCAACCCTTTTTGCTTTAGTAATTTTTTCAGACATTCTCATGTTTTTTGCCTGTACCTGCCTTGGACTGCAATCCTCCTATGAATGCCTCCCTTGTAGCTGGGATTTCAGGCATGTACCACATCTGGCTTGTTTGTTGAGATGCAGGGGGGGGTCTCCTTAACTTTTTGCCCAGGTTGGCCTTGAACCATGATACTCTGATCTCCACCTCCCAAGTAGCTGAGATTACAGGCATGAACCAGCAAGCCTGTCCTTAGGAGAGATCTTTACAGTGGGTTTTGGTAGGTTAGAGTGATGAATGTTCTTTGTCAGTTTGTGCCTCGGATTATGGAAAACTTTGACACCTATGCAAAAGTCTTAGAAGTGAGACAACAAAATGCCATGACAGTTTGAAGCAGGAATTTTGAAAATGGTGTGTCAGTGTTTCAAATACATTTGGGATAAGCCTGGATTAGTTCTAATTTTTTAGACACTGAAGATTAATGAGCAGGTAGTAGTAACAGTTTTAATGTACTAGCAGTGGTAATAAAAAAACAAACAGATTATTCTACTGACTTCAGAGTAAGAATTAAAAAGGGTGAAAATGAGAACTGATTGCATATGCCTCTTATTTTATCCTTCAGTTACTAAGAATGAGTCAAAAACAGAAATGATAATCAATCACATATATGTGTACACACACACATTTATATATTTCTGATGGTAAGGGGAAGTGTCCTGTTTCAAATAGAACACTAACAACAGAACTATATACATAAAAAAAAAAAACCCAAAAAAAACCCAAACCTACGGCTGTATATCTTCATGAAGCCTTAGATGGATGAAAATAAATCTCATGAATTTACACGTTGTTGCGTTGTTGTTTCATTTTGGCTTCTTGAAACGATAAAGAAATGAAGCAGAAACAAGTTCATCAATATATAGGTGGGAAACTATCTGAGGCCACCTCATGGTGGAATCATTATTAATATCACATCCAACTTATGTAAACAAACTGATGTTTGAAGGATGGGAATTGTGAGAAATTTTCTCACATTTAAAAATAAACCTCAAAATTAAACTCTCAACTGCAAGAAATACCATATGGTAGTTTTCAAACAGATCATATGTAATGACTTCATCTTTAAGAAATTCAGAGTAGAGGACTTTTCCTTTAACTAGCATAAGCCTTATCACAAATACTTTTATTACTAACTAGGAAATATTAGCATTTCATTATTTCTAAGAAAAATTTAGATGAACTTAAAATTTTATTATATGACAAACAGTGAAGCTACTGAGAGGGAAAGTAGTCCTTATTATGCATACCAATGGACTTTCAAAATAAACCTGGAAAAGTGTTTAATCATGATTCCTATTTACATTGTTCACTTACTGTAACCACATAAAGGCCACAGAAAGCAAGCTTCAGTCACTGAAATCACTGATTTGATAATGTACTTTACTAAGAACTGGTTGTGTATTTCATTTACAAGAGTATATGAGAATGAATGACATGTTGAATACAGAGAGGGTTTAGCAGTACATGATCAGGTAAAAATTTTAGAACATTCCTTCATCGTGTTACTGATTTTTACACTATAATAATCTAACAATATTTCATTAACATACAACTTATTCATTGAATTAAAAAAGGTCTGCAAATGTGATCAATAGGTTTTGGTACAATTTTTGGAGAGTTCTTTTAAATATACTGAATCCTTAAGTTCCATTCACTGGAGATAAAGTATTATCAAATTCAGCACAAACTGTTACTTTTATCCATTCTTAAAGCTCTTCCAGAACTATCCAACAATTGATCTTGGTTCAAAATGTTACAAAAATCAGAGGGAATTTTAGAAAACAATCAGAGAACTTTAATTCTTGAATTATTTAACCATAACTTAATATGGGCTAATATAAATCACCCAGATTTCACTTTGTGCCTGGAATTGCTTAGGTGTGGTTTCTGTGCTCCAACATGTAAGTTGCTCCCAAGGAAGGCTTCATTGGTCTACCTTCAGAAGGCTCTCAGGCCACTTTTTTCTGCTTCCCACAGAACTGTTATAAAATATATCACATTCTTTTGTGATTCCAACTGAAGTACAGGGGAGGAGCACTGAACTTTATTCATGGATCTTCAAGACTCTCAAATGTGCATAAACAGCAAGAACTTAGCTAGCATGTAGTACACAGAAGACATCTGACAAACATTCTTTTTTCTCTTGAACATTTAAAAAAATACTGTATTACTGGTATAGTGAATATCTTAGGTAATTTAGTATTCCCTTATCCAATGATTTGGATACATTCCTAAAAGAATTTTATTCTTTATGTCTTATATCCTACCTCCATCTCCCATTGCCAGACAGAACATGACATCTACAAATGTTCCATGTTTTACAGAGAAATGCCTTTGGTATAATAGTTTTAAACTAACAATTCCCTAGTTTCTAGAAGTCAATTTTCCTTTGTTGTAAATTTTTATTTAATATTTTAAAAGATTATTGAGGGGTAAGGACGAGGAAAGGATTTACTTCTAACATACTTTGTAGTTACTGTGAGTACTAGGTCTTTTATTTCTTTTGTATCCCCCAAAGTACTAAATGTTGGCTATACTAAATGTGTTTAACAAATACTTGTTGATCTGACTTGTTCTTACAGAATGGTACTGTTTCTAATATACAAGAACATCTGCTATCTGGCACTGGCTAGGAATGAGATGTTCTACATTAGTGAGTTTTTATAATAATAAGGTTAACTCATTACATACTTAAACGCCACTTTTACTGTTTTTAGGAAGTAGGAGATAAACCTCTCTAAATGAATATGCACTTCTTGAATATTAAAATCATTTTAACTTTCTTTTGATAATGCTGAGTCCTAACTATGAACACTGGTACTTAGACTTTCTTGTGCATGTGCATACACAAATAGTTACCTCACAGAGATGAGCACTGGTACTTGCATCATACTGTGATTGTGTATATGTATGTGTGAGGGCTGTATGCCTATACTGTGATGATGACCAAAGGTCTACGGTAGTAAAACCTGGCTGCCTCTGTAAAATACCTTATTAGTTAAACTTTCCTCATCTTCTAAAATACACTGCTAGCAGCATTTAAATTGTTACTTAGGAATCACTAATAAATACCACAGAGTTAGTTCTCTGGCAGTTTGCATTTACTCTTCTTCATTTGAAGAACTGGGTTAATGGGGGTTATGAAGAAAGAATATGGTACCTTCATTTCAAGAATTAGTCTTAGGGTGTTTTGGCAAAGGTTATCTTTTTGCCCAGACAATCCTTGAGCCATGATCCTCTCTACTGGCCAAATAGCTGGGATTACAGGCATGAATCACTACATCCAGCAAAGTCTGCGTTCTTTATCAGTTCTAATACTATCTTTCTTAACAAACATTTTACTATGCCCACTAAATATTCTTTAATGAAACTTATCCATAATATAGCCTATTAGAATACAGAATCATAAAAAAATTACAGCACCTTTATTCTACATTTATATAAAAAGAAAGCAATTCAATACAGAGTTGTAACAGTGTGGTATTTATCTTCTTCACCAGCAGAAGATGGCATTTCTATGGACAAGCTAAGCACATTCTTCAATTTTATTAAACTGAGCTAATTTAAATAATTAAAGTAACAGTGGTATACTCTCATACCTAAGAGATAGATTACTCAGGTTCTTCACCTGCCAAAAGGGAATAAAGAAGAGGAATTATTGTATAAGTATATAAAGTTAGTTCTGTAAAATGGTCAGAACAGTACTTGGTCACTTACTATGGCCCCAAACCCTAAGTCACTGATTCTGAACTAGGAGTGGCTCCAAAATAGTTGGTAATTTGGTTGTCCTAATGTTGGGGTGCCACAGGCATTCCATGAATGTGAGCTAGCAAGTTAAGTCATATGCCACAACTTCTGAATGACAAGGTAAACTTTGAAAACTCATCAAAACAAGGGGACATTTCAAGAGAGAAAATATATTTGTGTTCAGCTTGCCATGAGATCATGGCACAACAGTGAATTATTTTAATACTATACAAACTGGCTGATTTGCAATATTGTACTTCCTTTTCTTTTCTTTTTCAACTTGACACACTATAGTTTACCTTGCCATGTTATTATTTTGATTAAGATTATTTCCCACTGTCTCTCATATTCTCTATTTAATTCTCTTACTGCTACCATGAGATGTGCTAACACTATAGATGTGCTCAGGGCTATGACACTGTAGAACTCCAGATGGCACTATTTACATTGTACTCTATGTCAACGATATCCCCAGAGCTATGCAGTTTGTTAGTCTTACCTCTGCCTTACATTTTCTTGTTATTTGATTTTTTTTTTGGTTTATTTATTCATTTATTCATATGTGCATACATTGTTTGGGCCATCTCTACCCCCTACCCTGCTCCCTCCCTCTCTCCCCCATTGTTTTTTGATATCTGATCTTACTCATTTTAAAGAGGAACAAAGACTATCTCGCTATGTTTTTTTATGTATCTGACCAAATACATATCACACTGTTACAGCTCTGTAATAAATTGCTTTCTTTTTATAGAAATGTGGAATAAAGGTACTGTAATTTTTATGTAATTCTGTATTCTGATAGTCTGTATTATCGATGTTTCATTAAAGAATATTTAGTGGGCATATTAAAATCTTTATTAAGAAAGATGGTATTGGAATTACAAAGAACGCCAACATTGCTGGATGTAGTGATTCATACCTGTAATCCCAGCTATTTGGGTAGTGGAGAGCATCATGGTTCAAGGCTAGTCTGGGCAAAGAGTAGGCAAGACCACATCTCAACCAAAAAAACTGGATATGGTGGTGCATGCTTGTCACCCAAACTACAGGAGGCATAAGCAGGGGGATCATGGTCCAGTCTGCCTAGGGAAAAAACACAAGACCCTACCTCTAAAGCAAAAGGGACTAGGGCATGCTCAATTGGTAGAACACCTGTCAAGCAAGTGCTGGGCTCTGAGTTCAAACTGAGTACAACAACAACAACAACAACAACAACAAAACTGTGACCTAAATGAGAATTCAGTTTTCTTATAAATTTTCTCAGATCTACAACAAGGCTAGATGGGGGTCTTAGATAACATTTAACCTACCAATATCTATAATATTCCAAATTATGAGTAGCACCTTAGTTTACAGTGTGAATCTTTATTCTATGTGGTTCAGAATTTGGCAATTAAAAATAAAACACACACACAAAACACCCCTCCTCCAAAACACATAAATTTCATTACTCATGGAATAGGTTGTTTTAAAATAGCATTCTTAGGGCAAAAATGTGCTAGATGATTATAATATTGTGTCTCTCTTGGAAATGTCAAAGTAAAAAAAAGAAATCACAAAATCAAAACACTGAAATAATTAAAAAAAGAAAAGCACTGTGTCAGAGATGTATTTCTTTTATACTTTATAGTGCAGAATGTTAAGGAGCTACATTATAGGACTGCTCCTGTAGTCTCTTTTGCTATATATGTGAGATAATGTAATATTCTTTTTTAAAAATAAATTTTTTTATTTATTTATGGTACTGGGGTTTGAACTCAGGGCTTTATACTTACTAGGCAGGCCTCTCCCACTTAAGCCACTCCATCAGCCCTGCAATATTCTTTTGAGGAGTAATATTACATATTAAAGTTTAGCATTTTAGAAACTGTGATATATCACAAAATTCACTGTTTTAGTAATTCTAAAGTACACAATGCAGGGGCACTTAGTATATTCATAATGTGCAATCATCAACACTACCTACTTCCACAATGTTTTCATCATTCCAAAAAGAAACCCTACATTCACTAAGTCTTTACTACTATTCTCTCCCTTCCTCAACTCATGGCAACCACTAATCTGCTTTATGTCTCCATGGATTTTCTTATTCTGGAGATTTTATATAAACAGATCATACAATATGTGGTTTTTTGGTCTGGCTTATTTCAATTTACAATGTTTTTAAGGTTTATCTAAGTCATAGTACATATCAGTACTTCATCCTTTTATTCCAGTAAAAGGAAATGTCTGAATAAACATTTTACTTAACCATTGATCTGTTGATAAAGTATTTGTGCTGCTTCCACCTCTTGGCAACTGTGCTGACAGGAATAATCACATTTTCCCCCCTCTCTTTCTTGGTACTGGTATTGAACCCAGGGCCTTGAGCTATGCTTCTAGCACTTTGTTTGAACTCCTTATCCTCCTGCTTCTGTCCCAAGTAGCTGAGATTGTAGGCATGCACCTCATGCCCAGCTCATACAAATTTTTGAGGTTTTGTTTGAACACTCTTTTCTGCTTCTTCTGGGTATGTAGAAGTATAATTGCTGGGACTCATGGTAGCTTTGTACTTAACTTATTGAGGAACTGCTAAACTGTTCTCCACAGTGACTACACCAGGTTACATTGCTACCAGCAAAGTATGAGGGTTCTATTTCTTCCTTCACATTCTTGTAAACACTTGTTATTTCCTATTTTTAAAATTGTAGCTACCTTAGTTAGTCTGAAATAGTGTCTCCTTGTGGTTTTGATTTGCCCTTCCCTAATGGTCAAGGGCATGCATTATCTTTTCATGTGCTTGTAGGTCATTTGTATATTTTCTTTGTAGAATGTCTATTCAAGTCATCTGCCCACTTTTAAGTTGGGTTATTTGTCTTTTCATTGTTGAATTTTAAGAGTTCTTCATATATTTTTAATATAAAACTTTACCAGACTCTTACTAGATGTTTGGTTTTAAAATATTTTCTCCCATTCAGTGAACTATCTTTTTACTCTCTTGACAGCATCATTTGAGGCCTCAAAGTTTCTAATCTTGATGAAGTCCAATAGTTTTAAATCTATTTTTTGTTATATGTACTTTTGGTGTTCTATTTAAGAAACCATTGTCAAATCCAAGGTCATGAAGATTTGTGTTTATGTTTTCTTCTAACACTTTTCTAGTTTTAGCTCAATGTTGAGGACAGCTGCATCCATATCTGTAAAAGATTATTGGTTCATATTTTTCTTGTGATGTATTTGCCTGGGTTTGGTATCAGAGTAATGATGGCCTTATGACTTAGAAAATGTTCTCTCCTTTTCAATTTTTAGGTGTTGGAAAAAGGCTGGTATTAATTCTATAAATGTTTGGTGGAATTTAGCAGTGAAACATTTTGTCCTAAGTTTTTCTTTGTTGAGAGGTTTTTGGTTTGGTTTTATTTTTTTTGAAGGTGCTGGGGTTTGAACTCAGGGCTTCACACTTGCTAGGCAGGTGCTCTACCATGACTCCAGCTGTTGAGAGGTTTTTGATTATAGATTTAATCTCTTAACTTGTTACAGGTCTATCTGGATTTTCTTTCCTCTTGAATCAATTTTGGGAGCTTGAATGTTTCTAGGAGATTTGTCTGTTTCATTTAGATTATCTAATTTGTTGGCATATAATTGTTCATAATATTATTTTAGAATTTTTTTTTATTTCTGTAAGGTTGGTAGTAATGTCCCTACTTCTTATGGTTTTACAAATTGGAGTATGCTCTCTTTTATATTCAACTAAAGGCTTGTTATTTTGTTGGCCTTTCCAAAGAATCAAGTTTTGATTTTATTGAGTTTCTCCTTTGTTTACTATTCTGTATCTTTTTATCTATTCTCTAATCTTTATTTTCTTCCTTTTACAAGCTTTGGGTATAATTTGCTGTCTTTTCTTAGTACCTTAGGTATAAAATGAGGTTACTGATTTGAAACGTTTCTTCTTTTCTAAAGTAGGTATTCACAGCTTACTAATGTCCTTCACAGTACTGCTTTTGTTGCATCTTATAAGTTTTGCATGCCATATTTTGTTCTTATTTGTCATGAAATGTTTTCTAATTTCTCTTGTGATTTTTTTCTTTGATCCATTGGATGTTTTAGAGCACAACAGTTAATATCTATGAATTTGTAGATTTTTCAGTATTCCTTGATTTTTACTTTCATCCTATTATAATCTAAGAAGGTACTTTGTGTAATAGCAGTTTTTCTAAGTGATACTCACTTGAGAAGAATGTGTACTGCGCTGATGTTGGAAGTATTTGGAAGGTTTTATGTATGTCTGCTCTCTGCTACATCTAGTTGTTCTGTAATGTTTTTCAAGCCTTCTATTTCTGTACTTAGCAATTTTTTTTAAATAAAGCATGGTTATTACCTGCATGTAAAACTACTCCCAAAATGACAAACACTTTGACTAGGATCAGAGAAGCTTTTCACTAATACACTTTCACCAACAGGTTGATCAGTTTGTGGTTGATATTACTTTAGAATAATGAGAAGAAGACATTCTTGTCTCATAAATGGTTCTTTCTTTTGCCCGAGTTGCATAGTTTCCATTGGGCTAATACCTTTATTTGTAGCTTGACAATTCTATTCTTTGAGTTAATGAACAAAATTGTACTGAAATGTGTTTCTAGTATAGTCTGAACCCTTAGAATTCTTTCTTTCCTTTATTGCTGTGAGATGTATGATACTAATTTTTAAACATTTTATACACTCATATACTTGTATCTTAAAAAAAAAAATCCTACCTAAAAGGCTTTAACAGCCAGTCAGAATTGGTGTTTACTTCTGGTGAATGAATTAAGCTGGTGAATTTTCAATTCAGCTCCCAACTACTGCTATACTGATGTTGTATACTAGTCCCTGAATCTCAGTGGCTTACAAAAATAAGCATTTTTTTGTTTTGCTCATGGGTCTACAGGAAGCTCTGTTTCACAATGCCACAAAGTTCCATATGCTTCATGTATTTCTCATTCTGGGGCCAGTAGCTCTCTAGAATATGCTCACCTTATAGCAGATAGAGCACAAGACAGAGCAAAAGTCTAGCAAAGTGAGATACTCAGAAGCAATGGAGTCAATTTTTCAAATTAAATTTAAAGTATGTACTCTGAAGCCAAGCCCTTTTTATCTTATAATGTCCTTTCTTTTATAAAATGATGAGAATAAAAGGTGGTAGACTCCTAAAATTCTTATTATTCAATAAAATAAAAAAAGGTGGCAATCCCCAAATTTTTGGAGAATTTTACTAGATCATGATAAAAGCGAGAGCACACAAGGAAGGGGTGAGGATAGGTAAGACACCTAAAAAACTAGCTAGCATGTGTTGCCCTTAACGCAGAGAAACTAAAGCAGATACCTTAAAAGCAACTGAGGCCAATAGGAAAAGGGGAACAGGTACTAGAGAAAAGGTTAGATCAAAAAGAATTAACCTAGAAGGTAACACCCACGCACAGGAAATCAATGTGAGTCTCAATGCCCTATATAGCTATCCTTATCTCAACCAGCAAAAACCCTTGTTCCTTCCTATTATTGCTTATACTCTCTCTACAACAAAATTAGAAATAAGGGCAAAATAGTTTCTGCTGGGTATTGGTGGGGGGGGAGAGGGAGGGGGCGGAGTGGGTGGTAAGGGAGGGGGTGGGGGCAGGGGGGAGAAATGAACCAAGCCTTGTATGCACATATGAATAATAAAATAAAAAGAAAAAAACCCCACAAAACCACACATCCATATGCACACACACACGCAAACACACACACATCTTAGTCTACCACAAGAAAAGAAAAACAGCAACAACAAAAAAAGTTGAACAAAACAAAATCAGACTACTGAGTACTCTCAGGTCTCCCTCCCTGCTGTGCACTACTCACAGTCAACCCCTTGTCTTGCAAAGGCACTCATTTCCTCTCTTTTCAGGTTTCATTATCCCAAATGCTTGTGATTAGGAAACTCCATGATTTAGAGAGTGAATTGCCAATTTATTCCTGATGTCTCCATACAAACTTGGGTTTTGTAAACACTTGGGGTCCTAGAACCTTAATGTCACATAAATCTTTCATATCCCTGACAGGAACAATTTAATAGTAGTACATAAACAATAATAGCCTATAACCCTGTAACTTTAAAAAGGTGAGCTATGCAAAGATATTTATAAAGAAGCTAGAAGTTTTACTTCCAATGAGAAGTGATACACATTTAATGGCTTTATAGGTATGTATATAAGCATTAATAAATACAAATGATTCTGATATAACTTTACCAAACATTAAAACTGCAAAACAGCACAGCAGTGGTTTTTTGCTCACAGTTTTATTAAAACAAATGAAGCAACTGACATTCCTCTAATGATTGATTCTGTCATTTCATTCTTCTGAGCTTATTTCCACCTCCTATTTATGCTCTTTACCTTGTCCTTTACCTGTGATATTCTCCAGTTTTAGGTACTATTAAAATGTTATATCTACCCTATCCATTCTAAATGGGGTGGGGGAAGATAGTGATACTAAAATGTATCTATAGAAAATCTTAAACATAGAACTTTGAATTTGTTAAAATAATGAATTTTCCATAAGTCTTTTCTAGCACATGACCACACAGTCCACTATTAATCACTAACTTATCATATAGGATATGTGAAATAACTTCCCAATAAGGCAATAGCCTTTTATTATCCTATTGACCTTGCCCAATAATGGAGAATTTAATCCAATATGTATTTGACTTACAAAAGAATTATCTAAATTAAAAGGCACAGAGACATTGATGAATCAGCAAAGGAAGTTTCTATTAACTGGTATCAGTTTTGAAAGTCATGTTTGTGTTACATCTACAAGTTAAATAAAGTAGGCTTCTTTTACAACATTTCATAGAGCTTATATAAAAGTTGTACTTCTCTAGTTTTTAAAACAATGCTCATGAAAATAAAATGACAATTCAAAAGTGTGGTTGTAACATAAGCAAACATACCTGCAGGTATGATCATCACTCACACTTGCAATTTCTTGGCCGCTTTTCGGATGAAACACCAAACCATTAATGAAATCTGAATGACCCTCTAAAACCTGACAGAAGGGGAAAAATTAATAAGAAAACAGGATAATAATCTACAAAATTCCTACCTAATATTTTTACTTCTCTGCCCCAAAAGCTTTCACTGCATGCTTTTTTTTCTATAAATATTTCTTAAGCAATCTATTTTTAAAGCATTTATACTCCCACTTTTCTGAAAGGTTTATCTTGGAAAGGTGATCATTCAACACACTGCTATTAACTTGGTCTTTCCTTTCCAGTATGTATATCTTACAAAAACACAACACACTTTTTTTACTGAACCTGTCTTTGTATAACAACTTCTTTCTCACTTATTACATAAAGCTTAAATAAAAATAAACCTAGAAACCCTTTTTACAATACTAAGATAGAGTCCCTCTAGACTTTTTATTCTGTATCTACTGCTGTGTATATTTACTACCACATAACAAATACACATAATATGAACTTTACCTTTTGTCTTTATTCACTTGTTCAATGTGATTGCCAATACTGGAGATACCTAATGTTACAAGCCCATACTCACAATCAACACAGAAATCCTCTTCTGGTCACAGAAGGAATACATGAGAAATTGCAAGGTAGAGAGAACTATGTAGCAGGCAAGGTTCAGTTTGCTAAAATTCTTATGGCTGAAATCTTGAGTAGGTTGTCAGATACATAAGTTATCTTAGTAGATATTTTCCTTCATTCCCCTTTCTCTTCCTTCCAAAAACTCAAATTGAATCCCAGTTCTAAGGTTAATAAAGTACTTTTATATGGTACATAGAAATGTATCATGGAAGTTAAAAAAAAAGAATTTTGTATATCATTAACAGATCTAGGTACTTAAAATAATTTTCCAATGCTTTTGCCGTGGTCTAAAAGACAAACTAAATTAACATTAAATGTTTGATGTCTATTATAATGAGCATATTAGCATTTAATAGGCAAAAGTTTATGTCATTTATACACTTGGTTATTCATAATACAGCTTTAGATTAATCAATATGTAGAATATATTAAGCCTGCTGTATACAGATTAGAGCATAATTTTTATTATTTTCTAAATCACTGGAAATATTTACAGTGTGTTCATATTTTTATACATTATTCACATTTTTAATTTACTAGCAAGGACAGTATCAGTCATATAAGATATAATTTTTTAAAAAAAATTTACTTTATTCATATGTGCATGCAATGTTTGAGTCATTTCTCCCCCGTTCCCCACCCCCATCCCCACCTTTACCCCCCCACCCCCTCTCCCTTACCTGCCCTAACCCCTTGCTACCAGGCAGAAACTATTTTGCCCTTATCTTTAATTTTGTTGAAGAGAGAGTATAAGCAGTAATAGGAAGGACCAAGGGTTTTGGGTAGTTGAGATAAGGATAGCTATACAGGGAGTTGACTCACGTTGCTTTCCTGTACATGTGTATTACCTTCTAAGTTAATTCTTCTTGAACTAACCTTTTCTCTAGTTCCTGGTCCCCTTTTCCTATTGGCCTCAGTTGCTTTAAAGTATCTGCATTAGTTTCTCTGTGTTGAGGGCAACAAATGCGACCTAGTTCTTTGGGTGTCTTACCTATCCTTATACCTCCCTTGTGAGCTCTCGCTTTATCATGTGATCAAAGTCCAATCCCCTTATTATGTTTCCCCTTGATATAATGTCCGCATATGAGGGAGAACATACGATTTTTGGTCTTTTGGGCCAGGCTAGCCTCACTCAGAATAATGTTCTCCAGTTCCATCCATTTACTTGCGAATGATAACATTTCATTCTTCATGGCCGCATAAAATTCCATTGTGTATAAATACCACATTTTCTTAATCCATTCGTTGGCAGTGGGGGATCTTGGCTGTTTCCATAACTTGGTTATTGTGAATAGTGCCGCAATAAACATGGGTGTGCAGGTGCCTCTGGAGTAATCTGTGTCACAGTCTTTTGGGTATATCCCCAAGAGTGGTATTGCTGGATCATATGGTAGATCAATGTCTAGCTTTTTAAGTAGACTCCAAATTTTTTTCCAGAGTGGTTGTACTAGTTTACATTCCCACCAGCAGTGTAAGAGGGTTCCTTTTTCCCCGCATCCTCACCAATACCTGTTGTTCGTGGTGTTGCTAATGATGGCTATTCTAACAGGGGTGAGGTGGAATCTTAGTGTGGTTTTAATTTGCATTTCCTTTATTGCTAGAGATGGTGAGCATTTTTTCATGTGTTTTTTGGCCATTTGAATTTCTTCTTTTGAGAAAGTTCTGTTTAGTTCACTTGCCCATTTCTTTATTGATTCATTAGTTTTGGGAGAATTTAGTTTTTTGAGTTCCCTATATATTCTGGTTATCAGTCCTTTGTCTGATGTGTAGCTGGCAAATATTTTCTCCCACTCTGTGGGTGTTCTCTTCAGTTTAGAGACCATTTCTTTTGGTGAGCAGAAGCTTTTTAGTTTTATGAAGTCCCATTTATCTATGCTATCTCTGAGTTGCTGTGCTGCTGGGGTTCCATTGAGAAAGTTCTTGCCTATACCTATTAGTTCCAAAGTATTTCCTACTCTTTCCTGTACCAACTTTAGAGTTTAGGGTCTGATATTAAGACCCTTGATCCATTTTGAGTTAATATTGATATAAGGTGATAAACATGGATCTAGTTTCAGTTTTTTGCAGACTGTTAACTAGTTTTCCCAGCAGTTTTTGTTGAAGAGGCTGCTATTTCTCCATCGTATATTTTTAGCACCTTTATCAAAGACAAGTTGGTTATAGTTGTGTGGCTTCATATCCAGGTCCTCTATTCTGTTCCACTGGTTCATGCCTGTGTTTGTGCCAGTACAATGCTGTTTTTATTGTTATTGCTTTGTAATATAGTTTGAAGTTGGGTATTGTGATACCTCCAGTGTTGTTCTTTTTACTGAGTATTGCCTTGGCTATTCGTGGCCTCTTGTGTTAAGATATAATTTTAACCTAATACTATTTTATATTAATAGAAAACACATATATAGGACTTATATATGATATATTCTAAGTGTTTTATTTGAGTTAGTTCAGTCAATGCTTAATGCAATGAAACAGATGCTATTACTATTATTATTATTATTTTATAGATGAGGAAGAGTACAAAAATATCAGGTTATTTGACCAAAGTGACAATACTGGTAAAAGGTAGAGCTGGGTTTTAAAATGCAAGGGGTCTGGCTCCTATTTCTACCCTCTTAATGACTTTGTGTTTTTTTTTTTTTTAAGTTGACTTTATTTTCCCAGCTTTATTGAGATAGAATTAACAAATAAAAATTACATATACTTAAGGTGCATACGTGATGCTCTGATATGTATATAGATAGATTATTGCAATCAAGCTACTTATATCCATCACTTCAGATTTTCTCCCTTAACTCTTACCTCGCTTTTTTGTTTGAATGGTGAGAACACTTAAGATCTATTCTCTTAACAAATTTCAAGTATTAATTAGGAATATTCTTGTTAATGGGTTTCACTGTGACATTTCCATACATGCTTGTATCATGCTTTGCTCTATCTACCTTCTTTACCACTTTGCAATCCTGACCTCAAGTGCAAACTTTTGATCTATGTGTGCTTACTCTTACGATAACCTTCTGTGAACTTTTAATTCTCTTATTTGCTGTTCCCAATATTTTAGTAATAAGTGACATCAGATTTATAATTTTCAGTTGTTACTAAGAACCTAGTTACTATAGTGTATTTTAAAGTAAATGAAACCCTAAATCACGTACTTTAATAACCAAGAAATGTCATTGTAAGTTGTGATAATACAATTTAAAAAATGAATGTATGTCTTAAAATAAACGTCAAAGATTTATGAATTATATTTGTCAACATACCTTATATTCATTTTTGTCTTGAAGATCTGAAGTAAATAATCTAATTTTCCTATCAGCAGCTGAAGTACAAAATCTGGAAGCAAAAAAAACCCAAAACAAACCCATTTGTAGCCTCCATACATAAAAGTCTCCCCTCCCCTCCTCACAAGTCACCAAAATGTTGTCATAACTAATAATCCTACTTTTTTGGATGGGGGAGGGGAATAAGAATATTGTAGCTCTGTTGTAAAAAATGTTATCTAGTCATTACATTGAATTATATGTGTAGAATTTAACCAGCACATGAATGCTGTGTACTGCTTTACTTCTCTCCGAATTTTTGTTACTTTAGGGGTATTTAAGCCATCCCTTAATTAAATCAGAAAACCTTAAGAGAATTGAAGTATGCTGAACAATTTACTCTCTAGCCAACTATGAAATAAAAGCAAGTGGGAATGGAAAGAACAGGGAGGCAGGGAGAGAAAATAAATGTGGTAAAGATACACCATGAAGAAGGGCTTCTTTCTAAACTTAAGATAAGTGTTAGTGATGGTAAGAAAGATTCAGTGTTATACTTCACGCATTGTGATAGACCACTATACTATTTTTTTATTCTGGAATACTCCGAAACACAATGAAGTAAAAAAAAAAGGAGTACATAAAGTTTAATCACAATTCTGTATTAGATGTATAAATAGATTCTTTTTATATTCTACATTTACTAAATTTTATATATTAAGCATGCATTATCTTTATGATAAAAATATATAACTTATTTGAAAACAGTAAAATCCTGCTATCAGCTTGACCTAAAAATATTGTCTTTAAAATTAATGGCTGCTTAATGTTTTATGAATTTACTATTTATAATTGTATAGTTCCAAAAAGGATTTGAAGCAGCTTACCAAAAACAAGAAACATAAAATCCCAAAATGATGAATTACAGTCAGTTTGTTAAAAAAGGAATGGGAAAACAAGCAACACGCAATGAGGATAGTACATATAGGATATAACAGAAGAATATTTATGTTAAAAGAAGCATAACAAAACTTAATTCAAAACCTGCTTTCACAGCCTGCTAAAAAATACAAAGACTTGCTCATGATGTCCAGATACTGTGAACATTTCCATTATCATAGAGGGAACTGAGCAGCCCAATAGCTGTTGGTAAGGACATATGCATGTTACGAGCCATTACATAGCTGATTCAAAATTAAGCTAGCTGAAACCTGTAAAAGTTTCTAAGGGGAGAAAAAAAAGAACACCTTCACAACTTTGTTGTAGGCAAAACAAACACAAAAAAGTGTTTGTAGAGGAAACAAACACAAAAAAGTGCTCAGCATTAGTAGTCATGAGGGAAATGTCAGTGTGGGATCAACTAGAATTATGCCTTTTCTTTCTCTCTGTTTGTCTCTCTCTGTTTTTCTCTTATGGTATTGGGGATGGAAACCAGACCTTACATGGTAGGGAAAAGCTCTATCACTGAGCCACATCCCCAGCTCCAGAATCTGAGACTTTCTTAATGTTAAACATGCATGTGCACTGAAACTCAGCAATTCTACTGCTATGAGAAATGAAACCACATATCCACCAAAAGCTGTATAAAGGGATGCTCAGAGCAGCTTTAGTCATAATAACGAGAAACTGGAAACCTCCCGGTAACCATTTACAGGGGAATGGATAAACAAGCTGTGGCACACTCATACAAAGTAATGAAACATTACTCTAAAACAAAAAGAAATAAAGTACTAATAAACACGACAACATAGTTAAGACTTTGAAACATCAAGTCAGACACATACAACACCTTCTGTATGATTCCTTTTATATGAAGTTCTACAACAGGTAAAACGAATTTCTGGTCATAGAAATTATATTGATTGCTTTGGCAGAGTGTGGTGCTTAGGGATTAATGATGAAGAAATATGAAGATGCTTTCTGGTGTGATAACTTGGGTTATACGTGTATGTGCCTTTGTTGAAACTTCTCAACCTGTACCATTAAAAGCTGAGAATTTACTGTATTTAAGTTGTTCCTTAATTTAACAAATTAAGTTATCACAATAGCTAACTTACAGATGCTAAACACTGCTTACTAAACGAAGGCATCTTTTAGATTTGACACTTGTAGGAAGCAAGATTAGGGTTTTGTAATCTGACATATTCTTGCCCTTATAAAGAAGGCCTCAACAGCCCTCATTAAGGTTTTTTCAAAAAGCAATTATTACATTTTAAATACTTTTACAAAAACTGGGGCCCAAGGACCAGAACTAGGGATTTATGTACTATTAAACACAAAAATATGACCTTGGCCTACAGGCACATTAATGTAAGAACCAAATTTAGCTATTTTAAGAGTTGTGCTTTAAATAATTAAAGTGGTACAATAAGTGAAGAACATACAACTACTGTGAAAGATTCAGATGAAATTCTGGTAAAAGCTTTGTAGTTTGGATCAAACACATAGTCAAGGCATCACTGCCATGGTTACATATTTACATTGCAAATGAAGATGTTAATTCTAAATCACTAAATAATAGCAAGTATCAAGCTATCTAATCATCTAGGGTTATCAAAAATGGATATGGAGGATAAGTCTCTGCAATCTCACTTTGCATCACTTAACACAAACAAGTAAGTTTGAAACTTCTAAACTTACTTGATTACTGGAGGCAATGAATCAAGCCTTGTCTCTGGGCTCCATGCTATGCCATCAACTCTGACTCCATGGTGAAATGTTCGTAGTGTTTTATACTGAATTCCTTCAATGTCTGCTTCTTCCTCCTAAACATACACAGCAAATGTTTGAAAAAGTTATAAGAACGAACAAGGTAATACACTGAATTTCACTATAATAAAAAATTAATCAGGAGGCAATGTATATGCTGCTTTTAAAGTGTTCAAAAGCAAATTAGATACTGAGATTTAACTAGTTAATAGAATTAAAAAGAAATCTGGGGCAGAGGATATAGCTCACTGGTAGAGTGCTTGCCTAACATAAACAAGGCCCTGTTTTGATACTCAGCACTGTAGGAGGGGGAAAAAACCCCCCAAAACCCAAAACCTTACCCCCTTGCCCCAAATCTCACAAAATATTTTAAGTCTTACAAAATAAATCTCTAAGACAACTAAAAACAAATGCCAAAAATATTATACTTTATCCTAGAAGACATATTACTTCTAATAGTGAATATACTTCATAATAAATTCAAGATAGGATGCTTTCAAATTCAGAGTGTTATTGCTAAATGAATTATCATACATGGATTATTAACTGACAAAATAAAAATATATAGTGAACAAAGTTTTGATTATGTGGAAGATTACTTTGGCAAGTTATGCCTTAAAATCATTATGAGTGCTAATGAATTTCATGTAGTATTATATATGTGTAAGTTGTCACAAGTAATTTATCTGTGCCATTATTATCCATGAATAGTGCATATTCAAATAATAACCTTGGCTATTTGATTCTGGGTATAAATGCATAACAAAGTCTGCATATTTACTTAGTTTTATCTTATTAAATGCTTTCAGCTTATCCTCTTGGAAAGGTAAGAGTTGAACTTTAGAAGTCAAGCCATCTATCTCTAGCAATGCAGACAATAACCTGAGTTATTCCACTAGAAAAATAATACAGAAATCCAAATTAAGAGAAGCAACTGAGCTGGGTGCTGGTGGCTCTCACCTGTAATCTTAGCTACTCAGGAGACAGAGATCAGGAGTATCATGGTTCAATGCCAACCTGGACAAATACTTTGCAAGATCCATCTCGAAAAAAACCCATCCCAAAAAAAGGGCTGGTGAAGTGGCTCAAGGTGCAGGCCCTGAGTTCAAGCCCCAGTACCACAAAAAAAAAAAGAAAGAAAGAAGCAACTGAGTACTAAGGCATCCAGCTGTTCTAATAGAATTTGCCCACATCCAGTGACTTAAGCTTCAGTTTGCAAAGGATGGGAGACAAAACTTAGTAGCTGCACAAGGAAGGATGCCAGATCAGGAGATTTCCGCACAGATTCAGGGCCATTGGGGGAAGCAGGGAAAGACAAAACAAAAAAATAAAACCAAAACAAAAAAACCCAAAGCTTTTGCCATGTAAAATACCTACAATGGGTGTAACAAGGGACAACAAAAAGCAACTTGTGACCAATCTCACCCTTTACTGGCCCAAGCATGACTGTGAGGCTTGATTTTACATTAACTATGAAGTTAGAAAATGACAAAGACCTTATTTCAAAATGTTTGTAAGTTGGTAGTGGTTCCAAGCACATGACAGAAAAAAAAATCTATTTCTCTTTGGATGAAGTGTGTCAACCCAGGCCTCAAAACGTTACCATAGATATAGTTTAATCAAACACGAGCTTGTATATATGCACTCTCATATGAAAACAGACTTATAAGCAAAACAATAAAATGAAAATGTATAAAGACATCAGAATAAAAAGTTATCAGATTTAATATAAACCTATTTAAGGAAACAGAAGTTAAAAGTCACTAAGCAAAAAGACATTACTAAAAATGTCCAGGCACATTTAAAAAAATGACAATCAAACTATTATAATACTAGCATAAAAATACACACTGACAAATGGAACAGGATTAAAAAGTACAGAAATGGCTGGAGGCTCAGGCTTGAAATCCTAGCTACTCAGGAAGAAGCAGAGATCAGGAGTATCATGGTTCCAAGCCAGCTGAGGCAAATAGTTCTGTGAGAACTTATCTTGAAAAAAACCCATCACAAAAAAGGGATGGCAAATGGCTTAAGGTGAAGGCCCTGAGTTCAAACCCCAGTACCACCAAAAAAAAAAAAAAGAAAGAGAGAAAGTCCAGAAATGGTCCGGAGGTGTGGCTCAAGCAGTAGAGTGCTTGCCTACTAAATGAAAGGCCCTGAGTTCAAACTCCATAATGGAAAAAAAGTACAGAAGTTTTATAAAACCACCCATTTACAGAAAATTGATTTTTCATAAAGGTACCAAGAAGACAAAATGGGGAAAGTACAGTCTCTTCAACAAATGGAGCTGGGAAAACTGGACATCCACAGGCATAAGATGCCACTGAATCCTTCTTTCACACCATATACAAATATCAACTTAAAATAAATGAAAGACTTAAATGTGTAACCTGAAACTGTAAAGCTGCTAGAAAAAAACATGAAGAAAAAGCTTCATCATACTGATTTGAGGAATAATTTTTTGGATATGAACCCAAAAAGCAGAGGCAATAAAAATAAAAATACAACTATAAATTGGGATTATATCAAATTAAAAAGCTTCTGCATAGCAAAGGAAACAACTCAGAGTAAAGAGACAATCTATACTACAGTAGAAAATATTTGCAAGCCATACATTTGATAAGAGGTTAATATACTAAATATGTAAGGTGCTCAGGAGCAGGAAAGCAAAAAACCAAGAACAACAACAAAAAGCCCAAACAGAAAAATGGGCAAAGAAGCTGAATGGACATTTCTCAAAAAAGAGATAAAAACGGTATATGAAAAAATGCTCAATACTAACCATTAAGGACATGCAAATTAAATCACAATGAGGTGGCACCATATCCGAAAGAGCGGCTATTATTAAAAAAAGATGAAAGATAACAAGTTCTGAAGAGGATGTAGAGAAAGCGGAACCCTTGTACATTGCTGGAGGGAACGTAAATTTGTACAGCCATTACGGAAAACAGTATAGAGGTTCCTTAAACTATTAAAAACTCAACTACCACATGACCCAGCATACAGAATTGATACCTGCACTTTCATATTCATTGCAGCATTATTGAAAATAGCCAAGATATGGAAGCAGAGAAAATGTGGTATATACTCATAATGGAATATTATTAGGCCTTTAAAAGGATATCCTGTTATTTGTGACAACATGGAGGAACTTAAAGGGCATTATGCTAAGTGAAATAAGACAACAGCACAAGATACTTGTATTCAGGATCTTAAAAAAATTCAAACTCAAAGAAATAGAGAGTACAATGCAATTTCTAGAAACAGAGGGTGAGAAGGAAATGAGCAAATGTTGGTCAGAGGATTCAAAATTTCAGTTAGACAGAGGAGTAAGTTTTTGAGATCTCATACAACACGGTGACTGTATTTAATGTATTATTTTTTTCACAATGGATGAGACAGAACTTCAAGCTTCTCACCACAAAAATGAGATAAACATGTTAATCTTGCTTTAACCATTCCATAGTTAAATATATCATAGTATAAATATATCATTGTGCCCATAAGTACTTACAATTATTTCAGTGAAAAAATTAGTAAAAAGTAAAAATTACCAAATTGAACTTTTAAAGATTAAGATATATTTGAAATAAAAAATCAATTCTTAGATACAGTTGGGAGATAGGTTTATAAAAATTACTTAGGATTCAACATACAGAAGGCAAAGAGAGTATTTAATGAGAAGTTCTACCATTATCTAATCTGGGTTATAAAAGGTCCAAAGAGGGAAAATGGGGGAGGAGGTAATATTTGAAGAGACAGTGGCAAAGGATTCTCCACACTGGCCAAATTTAGAAAGGGCAATAAACCCCATGCAGCTAAGATAAAAACAGATCTACATGTAGAAACAATGTAGTAAAACTTCAGAAAACACACTTATATAGTAAAGAGATGGAAATATTAATCTTAGTAATTGTTATTAAGATTGATATTTCTAAGAGATTTCCTGAAAAAAGAGACCAACAACTGATTGCTCAACAGAAACAGCGAACTACTATAGGAAGACAGAGGAACTAATGCCTTCAAAATGCTAAAAGGAACTGTGGAGTTGCTTACACAACAAATCTGATTTGAATGAGGCTGAATTAAAAATATTTTCAAAAATACAAAAGCCAAGAGTTTACATCAATCAAGTCTCAATAAAGGATCGCTTTAGGAGATTCTTTGGCAGGCAGGGACTTGCAAACTATGGTTCCAAGGACCAAGTCTAGTCTATGGCCTGCTTTTACATGGTTCATGATTCTCATAAGCTGAGAATCATTTCTAAAATTTTTAAGGGATTGTAAAAAAACAAAACAAACAAAAAACAAAGAGTAATGTGCAACAGAGACCATAAGTGCTTGGCAAAGTCTAAAATATTTATTATCTGGCCCTTTAAAGAAAAAGCCTGCCAACTCCTGTAGTAAAAGAATGTATTTTTGGATGAAGAAAACAATGATCCCAGAGATCTAAGAAACAATGAGTTTAAAAAAACAAAAACAAAAGAAAAAGATGAACAGGTAGGTAAATATCAACCAACACTGTTGCCACCTAAGACAAATATATTTGTGACTTAAAGTAAAAAGAAAAATGAACTAAAATATTGGACAAGAATAAATATGGACAAGAATAAATAAAGACCTTGTTAAAGGTCTTTGTCCTCTTCATACGGAAGTTAAAGACAATAATTTTGACTCTAAAATATGGATGTTCAAATATCTTTGGTAACCATAAAAAAGAGAAAAAACATAGAAAACTTTCAAATAATTAACAAGTAAAAAAAATGAAATGGCACAAAATATAAAATAAAAACATGGTAAGAACATGCATATTGACAATGCTTTCAACACTAGAAAACTACAAGTACCCCAATCTAACAATTTAGGAATGGATAATTGTGATATGGTTACACACTATACAGTTTTGAACTTCAATGTGGATGAATTAAAAAAAATTGTTAAGCAATAGCAACAAGGTATATAGAACAGAACACAGAATAATATCAATATAAAGCTTAAAACATGAAGCATAACATATTGGTTCAAAATACCTATACATAATGGAAACATAAAGAAAAACAGATCCCCAATATAGGGCTGGGGATGTAGTTCAGCAGTAAACTTGCCCAGCATGTGTAAACCTGTAGGTCTGATCCCCAGCACAGCTCTTCTCTGACACCAACACAGAATTTCAGACATGGTTACTGCTTGGGGATGAGAAAGGCAGTAAGGGAAGGATGTCCAGGGTTTTTCAAAAGAAAAGCTCATGTCCCATTTCTTAGGCAAGATGGTATAAAGACTTATGCAAATTTTTTACAACAAATTTGCATAAGGAATTTTCTGTATTGAGTATATTATTTTTTATAAAGTTAAGGGATTATAAACTATCAAAGAAAAAAATCTTGAACAGGTAAAATTTGATATACATAATGGAATATCTGTCTGCACAGATGGGAATTACCCGAAGGCCTGCTCTAGGTTCTGTTCACCCTCAATCTGAGAGTTTCATGTGTACTCGAATTGAATCCAAGAGAATGCACGGAGTTTTTCTAGGATAACCTTTAGCATCTCAGCAAACTTGTTTCACAGATATCCTATACATGTCTTTCTCTATATAATTTAGACAACATTTCAAAGTAATTTCAAGTAAAGAAAAACACTGTCAAATATCATTATTTTATAATTTGTATGTTTAATTGCTGTACAGCTAACAGACAGATACGACAAGGCAGCAACCACTAAGTAAACTTAAAATAAATTTAGGAGCTTCATCATAGCTGACTTCATAGTTTCAGTAATATCCACTTTTTCCACATTTGATGAACAGGTCTTCTTAAAATGGAGTTTTTACATAAAAATGAACAGTATTTTGCTATTGCAACAATAGTGATGGAAATTAGGTCCTATATTTGTGAACCAAATTACATAAGGAATTATTGGGTGGTCATGGGTATAACAAAACCCCAGGAACTATACAGTCTTTATGTATTACCAAGTGAAGCCTTTTTTTCTGGCAGCACTTTCTGCCATTGAGCCAAAGAAAAGGGCAAAGTAGTGTGTGTGGTACAGATGGAGATAGATGAATACCATTTTGCATTTATCTAGTGTGTAGGCAGTATTGTATAGGCAGGAAATTAAGAGACTTTGGAAAACTTGCCAAAATAGAAATGATTATACAAAGGTCCAGCAATTTGAGGTTGGAGCACAGCCAGGTTGATGGAAGGGCTATTCAAAGGGTTTGAAATTGGTAGGCTCTCTCACCACACCCATTTAAGGCCCCAAACAGAATTTTAGTTAGACTGTTAAATTTATTGAGTTTTTAACATCAAATCAGTCTGTTTCCATGTAACTTCTACTTATCACTCCAAGTTCTGCCTCTGGAACTATACAGAAATATCTAATTCAGCAATGGTAAATATGCAGCCACAGCTGATCTCTACTGGATGAACACAAACAAGCAGATTTAGCATCAGGCTTAAAGCACTATAAGCAACAATTGTAAACAGGTGACAAGTAACAAAACCCATTTATCATTCTGAGTCTAACAGCTCTTCCACACTACAGTTTTAAACATTTTAATAATACTCTACAATTCATCTTCAAATGTATTATCACCTTTGAACCATAATATACTGTTGAGAACTAATTTATTACTATAAATACTGTCAATCTATACAGAAAGATATGGAGAGTTGTGCTGTTTAATATGGTAGCTACTAAGCACATGGGATCTTAAAAAACATTTGAACTGTGGCTAGTTCAATCTAATATGTATACACTTTACAAGGTACAAACCAAGATGTCAAACAGTATAATGTTAATAACATTTCTGTATAGATTACATGTGAAATATTTTGGATATACTGGGTAAAAATGTACTTAAAATTAATTTGCCTATTTTTAATTTTTATGAGGCTACTACATTTACCTTTTTGAGCTCACATTACATTCCTACTAGACAGTACTGAATTAGCTCCCTTTGGCAGTTTTATCACTACAATGACCCTGGGTGAATATTCAAGTGACTAAAACCCCCAAGTCACAATTGTCCCTGGCAGTTCTAATGATTTATTGTCTTAAGACTTTATAGTCATCTTTAAATTTTAACTTGTTCAACTAATCCAATGTATTAATCAAATGTTTAGATCTGAGTATAGAGCCTGGCATCCAATAGGTACTCAATAAATACTTGTTAAATTTCATTAAGGTACCTTCCTCAGTTTCACATTCTACGTAAGAACAATGTGCTTGTCTAAATCAATGTTCTCACTTAAGTCCAACTAGAGACCTCAAATCATTAATGAAGACTCTCTGACTAGACTTTACAAACTGTCATACTCCTTTAGTCATTTACAAATCTGGCTTTTATAGAACTTTTCCTATTGCACTGCTTTATACTTAAATATTTCCTTTAGGGTATGGTCTTTGCTTTTGCATTTAATGAAAAGACAAATGCATGACACCAGAACAGTACTATCAGCTCATAGTTTCAACATACTCAACAGATCAGCATGAGGTTGTGAGAAATGCTCTACTGAAATTCAGATTCACTATAAATACAGTATCTTCTAAAAATCTTATAATGAAGACTGCCTTCATGTGAAAGTGAAAAAAATTTTTGGCATTATTGGGGTTTGAACCCAAGACTTTGTACTTGCCAGGCAGGCGCTCTACTGCTTGAGCCATGCCTCCAGCTGTTTTTTGCTCCGGTTATTTTGGATAGAGCCTTGCTTTTTGTCCAGGCTGGCCTGGACTATGATTCTATTTTATAGTTCCTGGTGTTGCTGGGATGAAAGATGTGTAACACTGCACACAACTACTGCTTGAGATGGGGTCTTGTGGACTTTTTGCCCAGGTTGGACTTGAATCACTATCCTCCCAATTTGACTCCCAAGTTGCTAGAATAACAGGTGTGAGCAATCGGTGACTGTGAAAATCTTTCAGTTCAATTTGCCTGTGTTTAGTTTTCTCTTAAGTCAAGAATCGTAAAATTGGGTTCTATAGAACTTGAAGGTTCTAGGATAAGAGGATAGGAATAATATTTAATAGTGTTTAAATGTATATATATAATGTACAATATATACATACCATATATATATATACAAGGGTATAACTCTTGTTTTTTCATAGTTATGGAAATCCCTACACTTTTCTGAAGTAGAATAGAAACTTCATGGGGGAAGAGACAGTCTTGTTTAGCTGTACCTCTGATGTGTAGTATACAATATAATTTGTCTTCACTACATGCTGAATTAATTTTAAAAAATTCATTTTTTCCTTAGGTAATTTGGAAATAAGACCTACAATGCCATTCTCACAGGTTTAAGGACCGATCTGGACAATGCATGTAATTGTAAACTATAACAGAATAGTATATTTTTATTCATTCTTTTTTCTCATCTTCCTTTTCTTTCTCTGCTACCTATCATCAGTCTTTCCTTTTCCCTAATTTGTTCTCCCTTCTTTTCTCCCCCAACAATTCTTAACTGATCATTTTTTTCAGTGTTTTAAAATACAATTCTACATCCACTTCTATTAATGAAGTAGAAAGTTTCACCTGTAAGGGGCTCCTTAATTCTTTTGTAGATTTCTTTACAAAATAGAGAAATAGTTTTGCCTCATCTTTTTCAAGACTAAGTCACATATTTTTCTTAGTCCTATGACTTTTCATGATTCTCACCTGATAGTCTAGCTGAAGTTAGGTCAAATGGGCTATAGGTAGCCTAAAAGTCCAAAACTCTTTCCTCTACCTAAAGAGATGACAGCCTAAGAGCCCTCATGTTCTGCTTATTTACCAACAAACTGAAACCTGTAATTCACACTTCCCCTTAGGAGAAATACGAATTTTATATAACTTCATATAATTATTGTATTGTAAAATGCTAACTGCATTTGATGTAATAAAAACTGTAAGATGAAACTGTTTCCTGAGTAAAAGAGGAAATAGTATTTATAATAATACCAGTTTAATGATAAAGTTATTTAAACATTCATTATTCTTGACATGAATACTAGCTTTCCTGTGAGAAATCATGGCATTGGCTCACTTCAAAGAAATCTTACTTTGGCGATTAAATATGGGAATGTGACTGTCACTACTGCCTCTATCAACAATGAAAACATACATATAGACTACAATGTAGCAGCTATCCTCTAGGAACTTAAATACACTAACACACTACTTATAAGGAGAATAAGTTGTACGGTTATTAAGAAGTATAGCCAAGCAGGAATGCCTAGGCATTTTGGCTCCAGAATTCATCATTTTAAGGGCTACCTTGAACTTTCTCCTCTGTTAATATTATCCCTTACTTTACTCTAGATCTTTAGATGTAAAGGAGCGTGAAAGAAGATTAATAGGATAGCTTAATATCATGAAAGTTGTAAATTCTCCTTAAAGACTGCTGTTTAGTCTCTCAATATTACCTTGTTTCCTATGCCAAAGCAAAATGTAAAGAAATTGTAATTAACTGGGTTCCATTTAATTGGAGACTTCCCTATACATACCCAGTGTTTGGCTATTCATTGCTTTTAATTACTGGAATATTCATTACTAATCATAAGCCAAAAGATGAACTTCGCACTTTTCTTTTTCACTGCCTATGTAATGTTTGCATAAATCTCAAGCATATGCTATTGGGAATGTCTGTGGGTGTTCATACCCCTTTTTTTTAAAAAAAATTCAAACTCAATACACTTTCAAAGTTTAGCTCTGGTTTGTGTAAATTTTATCAGCATAAAATATTTTCACTGTAGTTTGTAGACTAACCTGAAATGTACATATGCCAATAACCACATAATTATTGCCACCATATGCAATTAGATTTCCTGAGTCCCCACTCTCAAAGGGATTAAATTCTACCACATGCACATAATCTTCACAATCCACAGTGTAGGCAGCATTTCTTGTGGCATCTTGCTTCATCTTGTATATCAAAAACTTGAGCAGTTTTAAGAATAAACAGTCTTCTACTGGACAACGTCACGAAACTGTGGATTACAGCACAAATATAATTATAAATGGTCAGTGTTAGTCATTCAACAAATGACTCAAAATAAGGCTAGGTATTGCAATACCAGACAGTTCAAAAGAAGCAAAGTACTATCAAGTGACAGAAGCTGCAGGAAAAAAAATTCAATCTAATTAATAGTTCAGCACATTTTTTCTGAAAATCTTTCTAAATATACAATGAGTATTTGAAGATGGAATCATTTTAATGGAAAATATATTCGTAAAAAATTAATAACAGTTAATATTTATGGAGCACCATTTATAGATGGCATGTTAAGCACTATACTGACATAAGAACTAATATTTGCATAAACCTAAAAGCAGGTACTGCTTATGGTCCCCATTTTACTGATCAAGAAATTGAGGCTTTAAGAACATAATTTGCTAAGCTCATAAGCAGAGTCTGGATTTGAGAGACCATTATGTGTTGGGCACCAGCACTAGAAGAAAAAAACAACACCCCTCCACCCCTCCTGCCAAACAGCCTTCTGTCTAGAAAATTACAATCTAGGGCTAGTTATGACTCAGTGTGAAATGTGCTATAACATAAACAGAGATGCAAAACATAGCATCTGGAAGGAGTGCCAAGATGTGTGATATTATTCATAAAACCAGGCACAAAACTTCAACTGCCAGTCAGGGCCTACTGTGCACTCTGAAAGTAGCATTCTGACATGGGGATTACAAATTTTAGTTTTTTTTTTTTTTCTTTAATTAGACACAAGAGATGCCCTAAGAGGTGGGCTTATAACAAACATATCAGGTATATGGTAACATCTACTGAGAATCAGATGGTCCCACCCCAGCGAGCTTGTAAACCAGAACCTCCACCCGAGGTAGGATACGTGGTAAGGGTGACTAGTAGGTCAAGCATCGGGGGGACAAGTATGGGGCCTGAGAGATTCGAGGGACTCGGGTGCCACCTTTCAACTTGGGCTTATTAAAGCCTGATGTCACTACACTCACAAGGCCTCAATGGACACGGAGGGCTGTTCTTGTCCCTCTAAAACTGGAGGTGCAAAGAAGGAAAAGAACAAGAAAAATGTCTTAAAAGTGCGCCGACGCCTCTCCGGAGCCTCGCGCGTCCCGCGCCACCCGCCTCTCTGAGCCTTAGATCAAAGGGAAGGACGCCAGGGGACAGGTTCGCCAAGCTGCCATACGCACCGAAAAAGAAGGAGAAGCTATCCAAGCGGAGCTGATCTGGGCGGTGGTCTAATGCGGCGCGCGCCGACTCTACTTCCGGGTCAAAGGGCGAATGCGGCAATTGGCTCCTGGTTCCTCCCGCGAGATTTGAAATGTAACCCGGGGCGATTGGCGCGTTGGCCCCGGAGCAAGTCAGCTGTACCCTTCCTCTGCCTAGTCCTCCTTCCCGAGTCCGGTGAGTGTCGCCTTTTCTCCACCTGCCTGCCTCACTTTCAGTAACGATTCAACCTCACTCTTGTGAGGGCGATTCGGTGACTGTAAAGTGCTATGTGACCGTCTGGGGTGGTGTTTGGGCAGTGCCTTCGCTCTGGAATTTGATGGGTCTGTGTAGGCCAAATGCTTTGGACAGACTTCCCAGTATCTTGTACTGGAGATGGAAGGTCCTCGGGGATCGGCTGCAGATTGAGAGATTGAGGCCCAGTGAGAGGCAGCTTGCAATGCGCAAGTATTTAGGACGTCCTCAGACCCCAATTTTACAATTCTCCTTTGCTATCGCATCCTCCCAAGGAACATTTAGGACCCATATTCTAACAACAACACCATCGCCTGTCACTTCTTATTGATCATCTACTCAGCCCCTGGCCCTATGGGGGCGGTTTACTTGTTTCACTAATGTCTCATAATCCTACTAGGTCAAAATTATCTTCCCTTTTATACGGAGGAACATGTTTATGCTTATCAGAGATTTTAAATACCAAAGGGCACACAGCTAATGAATGGCAGGCGGGGTTGGGGGTGGGGTGCTGGATGTTAATTATACTCGAAAGTGTAGTTGTTTCAGCCATTTCACATTGCCTCCCTGTGACAATTTCCTGTCTTACAATTGCTTCTCCAGTGCAGCTTAGAATGCAGTTTTTAAAAAGTGTTTATTACTGCTATCACCTTCTACTGCTGCCTTTTGTGTTGTGCTGTCTGCCATTCCAGTGTTTGCATATTCAGTGTTTTATTGACTTGTCACAAAAGGGTGGAAGATAAGTAGAGAAATGAGGAGCATTGCTGTTTTCTATGCTAGGTACCCTTAGTTTGGCAGCCAGGTGAAAAGCTTAGCTTAGGCTCACACAGCCACTGAAAGAGAGGTTGGAAGTGCTGGGACTAGAGTAGAGGTTGGCATATCAGCTGCACTGCCTTGTTTGTGTGCAGCTAGCCCCTGAGTTAACAATGGATTTTACATGTTTAGATAGTTGGGAAAAAGTGAAGAAGGAATATTTTGTGATGTGTGAAAATTAAATGAAACACAAATTTTGGTGTCCATAAATAAAGTCTTAGTGGAGCACAGCAATGCTCATTTGTTTTTGTATTGTTCCTGGCTGTTTTCACACTATAAGGTCAAGTTGAATAATAGTGTCACACATTGTATGACCTGCATTGTCCCAAATATTTACTATTTGTCCCTTTCCAAAGGTTTGCTGGTCCCTAAGTGAGACTGTTGGTTTTCTGCCACCAAGAATGATGCTCTTTGAAAAGACTAGAAACAACCTAGAGACTCAGTGCATGATATCACTATTGTGTTTTTTAACTGTACCAGGTACTGTTTTAAAAGCTTTATTTGTATTTATACCATTTACTTGCCACAAAATCCTACGAGATAGGAAGTACTTTCCTTTTTACTTTAAGGAAGTAGAGGCAGAGAGAAGTGATATAATCTTGGCCAAGATCTGATAACTAGTAAGTGGTGGAGCCAGGATTCAGAATGATCTCATTCGAGGTATGTTTTCATGTATAGCAATCTAAGCCTATAATACCTTTAAGTAATACCAGCAAGTAGTCTACTATTTCAAATCTATTTCAGGAAAACTGACCATATCACTGAAGCTAATGCTTCTTTTTTTTTTTTTTTTCTTTTAAGAGATGAGGGTGATATTTTTGAGAGAACTACAACTCTAAACTATTTATGAGGATTAGTACTTATGGTCTGCTACTTCTATCTTTAAATAGCATCACAGATTATTTTTATAACTTAAATTATTATTTTGTAAATGGCTTATGCTTCTTCATTGTACAAAACTGAGATGCCTAGGAAACATCTGAGATTCTGTTTATGCTACATAAAAATTGGAGAAAAGGATCACAGAAGGTGTCAGTAAATGGGATGTGGATAGAAAATATCACATGGGTAGGTGAACATGTTGGAGACTCAAGTTAATTAAAAATACGCAGGAAAAAGCTTGGCAGGCATGTTGGTAAACTTAGAAAGGAGTTAGCCACCTTGTATAGACTTTGGTATGTGAAATATTGGCACTACATTGGATTATTTAAAGGTATTTGTATGCATCAGGAGAAGATATGAAGTATGGTCACTTAGGAGCCCATCTTGTAGACTTAGAAATCTTGAATTTATGTCTGTTTGGCTGTTTACTAGCAGAGCGACATTGGGTATTACTTCAGGTGTAAAATGAGCATAATAATAGATCTATCTCACTAGGACCTTGTGAGAATCCAGTGAGGTTAGCAATGCTAAGCTTTTGAACAGTAAGTATCTGGCACCAAGTGGCTCCTGGGTATGAGCTGCTGTATTGGCTATCTGCTGCTGTGGAACAAGCCATTTCAAAAACTAGTGGTTGTAAAATAACAACCAATTTATTTGCATATGATTCTGTAGGTCAGCAATTTGGGTTAGATTAAATGATTCCACTGGTCTTGCCTGGAATCACTTAAGTTAGTGAAGTTCACTTGGCACGTTAACTGGGGCTACATAGCATAAAGTAGCCTCCCTTCTTCACATGTCTTTGAATTGGTATTAGTTGTCACCTTAAGTGCTTTGGTTCTCCTTCACATGTCCTCTTAAGCAGACTAGCTTGGACTTCTTCATAAAGCAGGCTCAGGACAATAAGAGAGTGAGAGTTAAAGCTTCAAGGCCTTGTGTTGGGAGGGCCCAAGACCACTCCCAGATTGGATGATTGCTAGGAGGGTTCATAGCACTCTACATACAGTGGAAATCATGGCTATGACTTATTGTAGTATTGTGGGAAATGGAGGAATTAAGCATGACCTGTGTGACCAGCCTATGTCTAGTCTCCCTGAACCTTGCCTTATGCCTTTTCCCTTTCTTGACAATGTTTTGTATCCATTTGCTACAATAAGTCATAGCCATGATTTCCACTGTATGTAGAGTGCTATGAACCCTCCTAGCAATCATCCTATCTGGGAGTGGTCTTGGGCCCTCCCAACACAAGACCTTGAAGCTTTAACTCTTTTTTTTAATTTTTTATTATTTATATGTGCATACAAGGCTTGGGTCATTTCTCCCCCCTGCTCCCACCCCCGCCCTTACCCCCCACTCCGCCCCCTCCCTCTCCTCCCCACCCCCTCAATACCCAGCAGAAACTATTTTGCCCTTATCTCTAATTTTGTTGTAGAGAGAGTATAAGCGATAATAGGAAGGAACAAGGGTTTTTAACTGGTTGAGATAAGGATAGCTATACAAGGAGTTGACTCACATTAATTTCCTGTGCATGTGTGTTACCTTCTAGGTTAATTCTTTTTGATCTAACCTTTTCTCTAGTTCCTGGTCCCCTTTTCCTATTGGCCTCAGTTGCTTTTAAGGTATCTGCTTTAGTTTCTCTGCGTTAAGGGCAACAAATGCTAGCTAATTTTTTAGGTGTCTTACCTATCCTCACCCCTCCCTTGTGTGCTAAAGCTTTTATCATGTGCTCAAAGTCCAATCTCATTGTTGTGTTTGCCCTTGATCTAATGTCCACATATGAGGGAGAACATACGATTTTTGGTCTTTTGGGCCAGGCTAACCTCACTCAGAATGATGTTCTCCAATTCCATCCATTTACCAGCGAATGATAACATTTTGTTCTTCTTCATGGCTGCATAAAATTCCATTGTGTATAGATACCACATTTTCTTAATCCATTCGTCAGTGGTGGGGCATCTTGGCTGTTTCCATAACTTGGCTATTGTGAATAGTGCCGCAATAAACATGGGTGTGCAGGTGCCTCTGGAGTAACCTGTGTCACAGTCTTTTGGGTATATCCCCAAGAGTGGTATTGCTGGATCAACTGGTAGATCAACGTCTAGCTTTTTAAGTAGACTCCAAATTTTTTTCCAGAGTGGTTGTACTAGTTTACATTCCCACCAACAGTGTAAGAGGGTTCCTTTTCCCCCACATCCTGTTACTAATGATGACTATTCTAACAGGGGTGAGGTGGAATCTTAGTGTGGTTTTAATTTGCATTTCCTTTATTGCTAGAGATGGTGAGCATTTTTTCATGTGTTTTTTGGCCATTAGAATTTCTTCTTTTGAGAAAGTTCTGTTTAGTTCACTTGCCCATTTCTTTATTGGTTCATTAGTTTGGGGAGAATTTAGTTTTAAAAAGTTCCCTATATATTCTGGTTATCAGTCCTTTGTCTGATGTATAGCTGGCAAATATTTTCTCCCACTCTGTGGGTGTTCTCTTCAGTTTAGAGACCATTTCTTTTGATGAACAGAAGCTTTTTAGCTTTATGAGGTCCCATTTATCTATGTTATCTCTTAGTTGCTGTGCTGCTGGGGTTTCATTGAGAAAGTTCTTACCTATACCTACTAACTCCAGAGTATTTCCTACTCTTTTCTGTATCAACTTTAGAGTTTGTGGTCTGATATTAAGATCCTTGATCCGTTTTGCAACTCTTACTCTTTTATCGTCCTGAGCCTGCATTATGAAGAAGTCCAAGCTAGTCTGCTGAAGAGGACATGTGAAGGAGAACCAAAGCACTCAAGGTGACAACTATTACCAAGATGACAACTACTACCAATTCACACCAATTCCATTTCCCATGTGAAATGTTGTCTATCAGGGAGGCTTACTAGAAACATATTTTTTTAAGTTGGGGGTTGAACACATAGGCATGCCCTGTCTGGCATGTAACAAAATTCCAAACTCAGAAGGAAATCAGTGTTCAGCATAAACTATACTGTTTTTACAAACAGTTTAGCACACTGACTACTCTTATTGGAAATCCTCCTGAAATCTAAGTTCCCAGATTCTAGCTAAAAGGATATCAGTTATTCTTGTTTTATTAATTCTTCTTCAGAGACCATTTAAGGCCTAGGCTTAGAATTTTCAATATGTCATTCTCATCACATTTTATTGGCCAAATCAAGTCATAAGACTGGCCCAGATTCAATTAGGTAGAAAAATATTACCTCTTTTGGGATTAGGAATTGGAGGAAGTTGACTTAAAATAAAAAAATTTTTTTTTTTGCAACAAACATACCATCTGTCTCAGAACAAATTGGAAATATAATTTTAATTAGTGATGTCTGTGTCTATAATTACAAGTTTTTAGAATTTGCATGTCTGTTTTGTGTGAGTTTTCAAAGTTGAACTTTGGATTTTTGTTATTTGAAAAGATTTGGCTTAAGAAAACTAAAATAGAGGAAAATAATGATTGGACAGAAATTATGTTATTATATTTTTCAAAATTTAATTAAAAGCAATTTTAGTAAATATTAAATAACCTCTTGCTGACTACTTATTTTTTTGTAACTGTGCTTGCTTCCACATGGTAAATGTTAATCTTCATTTAAAATAAGGCACTTTATCATTGTATTCTGTTCTACTTTAAGAGAATGGCTGTGCTTAACCAGACATCTGTCTTGGATATGATTAAGGAGTTTAGGAGGAATTGCCGTGCTCTTTGTAGCTCTGAAAGAACTACTGTATGTGGTGCAGACTCCATGCTCTTGGTATTACAGCTTTCCATGGCAGAGAACAACAAGCAGGTTAGTAAACCATGTGTAGGTTAACTTACTTTATTTTTAATCAAATTTTGTTTGTTGCACATTTTCAATGGTTGCCCTCCTGTAATAAATATTTTCAAAAATGCCTCTGCATGTCTGTGTCAAAATATGCAGTTGCAGTTGAAGTGACTTGTTTAAAAATTAAGGCCTTCATATATAGAGTCAACCATCAGACATGCACATTTGATGTTCCGTGGGAAGTCTTAAGATAGATATGTAACTATCGTGATTAATATGGTTAAATTTATTCCTATTTAACAAGTGTTCTTTGTTCCCTAGAAGAAGCTCTACAAGGCACAGATAATTTTTATTTAAAAATAATCATAAATATTTTTGTCAAGTTTCCGACTCTGTGGTATGGATTAATTATTCCGAAGTCAGGTTGTACATCAACATCATTAAAAAATACTGGTCTGTGGCCATCATTGAAATTCAAATTTTCATTCTTCTAAAATTCACTGACATGGTGGAAACTTTTTTTTTTTTTTTTGGTGCTGAAACCGGGGATTGAACCATGGAAAGTCTTCTTTTGAATATGCTCCCTGGTGTCATTCTTTCATAAGTAGCTTGGGCTGAATGAACTAAGCACTAGAGATATTTGAGGTAGGTAGTTATGGCAGAAAAGGATGAATATAGGCTAGAGTGTTAAGGAAAGCCTCCTTGCTTTTAGATAGATTTTAAAGATTTAGAGGAAGGATAATGGAAGGGGAAAGTCAATTTAGAGCAAGGGTCCAAGGGGATCAAAATCATGGTTTGAAGTTGGTAAAGACAGTAGCTTGACTAGAGAAGAGGATTTTTGAATGGTAGAATTGTTTTTAATGAGTCAGTCAGGCCAAAAAATGAAGTGACATTCTGATGAATTATTTTAATCTGACATGTTAGTAGTTTCCAAATACTAAGTTTCATAGACCAGTAGAATTTCCAAATAATATTAGACTGATTTGACTATTTTTTATTTTGTCAAATAAGACCATTAAGGAAAATTAGTCAATAAATCCACTGTGCTCTGTTCATTGCTCCCTCACTTCAACTCCTGGCAATCACCAATATTTTTATTGTCTCCATACCATTGCCTTTTTATTATTCTATTTTATATTTATACATTATTAATTACATATATATATACATAAAAATAAATAAGTATATATTTGTGTATTTATATAAGTAAATATATGTATATATACACACATGTATATATTGTACAAATATATATACACATGCATACATATTATTATGCTGTATTAACCATTTGATAGTAGTAGAAAGCTTGCACCTTTATCCATCATATCTTATGCTACTCTCTCATACATCACAGTATAAGTTGTTAATTTCAGGAAATTTAACAATGATGACATTCTATATTTAACATAGGATCTATAGTCAAAATTTCACTACTTGTCTAATTATGTTCGTTATAGCAACTTTTCTCCAATCTAAGATCACAAATTACAGTTATCAATCTCTTTAGTGTCCTTTAATATTGATCAGTCTTTCTGTCTTTCATGTCTGATATTTGTAGGAATGCACATCACTTGTTTTGTCCCTTAATTTGAATTGTTTTGTTGTTACTTTATGCATATAAAGCATTTTGACAGAAATAACTTACAAATGATGTGTGTTCTTGAGTGCATTGCATTGGGAGGAAGCTGGTATCATTTTGTCCCATTTTAGGACATGTTCAGCTCACTTGATTAAGGTCAGTTGATTTAAGTCTAGTGAATTTTAATATAAAAGTAGCTTTCTATTCCTTTTGTAATCCATAAGTAATCTGTAGAGACATTTTGTAATTATGGTTGGGGGACATATGGATGATTCTTGCCTGAATACATTATTACTATGAGTTATAGAAATGGTGATTCTCAAACTCTTACCATGCTATTTCTGTAATGAGCTGGCTTTCTATTTTAAAGAGATTTTCTTTCATCTTAATTGATTAATTGGGTATCAGCATAGGCCCCAAATTCCTTTTTATTTGATGGCTTATAGTTCATTGCAGTCATTATTCATTGTGCTGCTTAAATTGTCACAGAATTGGGCAATTGGAGTGCCTTTAAGCTGTCCTTTGGATCCTTTTGACAGCATGTTTCTTCTTCAGTATTCCTCACTTTATGGCAGCAGATGTCCAGGCTCTTCTTGTTCTTTTTCTGCCCCAATTCCTGAACCAGACATTTTTCAAAAAAGTATTGATTTAAAAATGTTTATTTTAAAATTATTACAGATGGTATAAGTTCTTTCTGCATATATTTTTTTTAAGCCAACATTGTTTTAAAGACCTCTTCTGATGTTGATGGAAAAGTTAATCCGATTTATTCCTTTGTTGGTACATGTTCCTTTGGTATGACTGCATATTGTTATCCATGGATGGATAGTTGAAGGTTTTTTGGGTGTCAAAAATAGTTCTGCCTTGATAGGAAATGTCTGCTGAGCAAGAAATTTTCTAGGCCCATATTTAAGTAGTCATATAATAGTTATATCTTTTTCTTCCGTGTGGTTATTAGAATTTCCATTTATGTCAACAGTGTAGGTGAGAACTATTTTCTTATCTCTCTTCCTCCATATTAGAGCCTGTCAAACTTTATTAGAAAAGAGAAAAAGATGATATTTCTTTTTAATTTTTCTGATAGTGTCTAAACACTTAAAAACTTTTATTTGACTTTTTGGGTATCCCCTCATTTTTTCATAGTAAAGTAATTTTTAATAATGAAATCAATTAGAAACAATTTAAGTACACAACATCTGTAGGTTATTTCTATATATTGTTATAAACCAATGGAATAGTATGCATTCATTAAAAAGCTTGAGTATATATACATTTATTGACTTGGAAAAATATTTAAGAAATATTGCTAATAAAACGGCTACAATTATATAGTAGTTAATAAGGACTCTGGGAGTCAGTCTGCTTAGATTCACAGACCAATTTAGTCTTTACTGAGAGACCTTAGGCAAATCTCTTAATTAAGAAAATTAATGACAGAAATTATATATTTATCAGGCATACCATATTGCTTTTGAGACAAAGTCTTGCTGTGCAGCCAAGGTTGGCCTTGAACTTGTGATCCTCCTGCCTTAGCCTCCTGAGAGCTGGGGTTATAGGGTGTACTACCATACCTGACTCCATATATTGTTTTGAGATATGTATACATTATGATATGTATTATCTCACATATTACCATTTTTGTGATAACACTTAAAATCTATTTAGCAATTTTCAAGGATACAAAGCATTATTACCAACTAGTCGCCATTTTGTAAACTATATCTTTTGAAGATGCTCCTATCTGACATTTTGTGTCCTTTGCCAACATTTCCTCAGTTCCCTTCCCCTCTAGCTCCATTTTAATCTCTGTTTCTGAACTTTTTATACTGCATGTATAAGTGAGGTCATGCAGTATTTGTCTGTCTGTGCTTGGCTTACTTCATTAGCATGTCTTCCAGGTTCATCCATATTGTCACAAGGGACAGAATTTCCTTTTTAAATCTGATATTATTCCTTTATGAATATATACATTTTCCTTATCCATTCATCCGTTGTTGGACACTTAAGTCTAAGATATTGTGAATAATGCTGCAGTGAGCATGGAAATTGCATGTCTCTTTGGCATACTGAGTTCAGTTCCTTTGGATATTGACCCAGTAGCGGCAGTGCTGGATCACATGGTAGTTCAACTTTTAATATTTGGGGAACCTATACTGTTTTCCAAATGGCTGTACTAATTTATATTCTCACCAACAATGTACAAGTGTCCCTTTTTCTGCATTTTCTCTAATACTTGTTATCTTTGACATTTTGATAATAGCCCTTCTAATAGATATGAGATGATGTCTCATTGTGGTTTTAATTTGCAATTCTCTGATGATTAGCAATCCTGAACATTTTTAAGTTGTTCTTGGCTATTTGTATGTCTTCTCTTGAGAAATGCCCATTGACATCCTTTGCTCATTTTTTAATGGGGTTATTAGTTTTTATGTTTGGGTTGTATGAGTTACTTGTATGTTTTAGATATTAACCTATTCTTAGATGTTTGGTTTGCATGTATTTTCTTCCATTCTGTAGCTTTTTTTTATTCAGTCTTTCATTGTTTTCTTGGCTTTGCAGAAGCTTTTCATTTGATATAATCCCATTTGCCTATTTTTGCTTTTGTTGCCTGTGGTTTTTAGATTCAGATCCGAAAATATCATTGCCTACACCAAGGTCATGGAGTTTTCCCTTTACGTTTCCTTCTAAATGTTTTACAGTTTTAAGTATCACATTAAATATTTCCTCCATTTTGAGTTGATTTTTGTATATAATGTGTGATGGGGTCTAATTTCAGTCTTCTGTATGTAGATTTGCAGTTTTCCCAATACCATTTATTTATTTATTTTCTAATTTTTTGAGGAGAAGGCAGTACTGGAGTTTGAACTCAGGGCCTCATACTTGCTAGGCAGGCACTGTAAACACTTGAGCCACTCCGCCAATCCTTTTTTTGTGTTTTTTTTTTTTTTATTGTTTTATTATTCATATGTGCATACAAGGCTTGGGTCATTTCTCCCCTCTGCCCCTTTTTTTTTGTGTTGTGTATTTTCAGCATAGGGTCTTGTGAACTCTTTGCCTGTGGCTGGCTTTGAACCAAATCCTCCTGATCTCTGCCACTTGAGTAGCTAGCATAACAGGTGTGAGTCACCAGCAACTGGCTCCAATACCACCTATTGAAGAGACTGTTCTTTCCTTATTGTGTGTTCTTAGCATCTTTGTGTGTTTCTACACAGTAACAGTGAACTATCCAAAAAAAAAAAAAGAAATCAAGAGAACAATTACATTTACAATAAATATTTAACCAAGAAAACAAAGACCTAATGCACTTAAACTATTAAATATTTATTAAAGAAATTGAAGACACAAATAAATGGAAGCTAATCCTATTCCATGAGTTAGAACTAATACCAGTCCTTCTCAAATTCTTCCAAAAAACTGAAGAAGACATACTTCCAAACTCATTTTATGAGGCTAGTACTGTTCCTAAATGGCTCTGTTCATATCCTTTGCTTTTTATATCATTGAGTTTTTGTTCCTTTGTTATTCTTTTGAAAGCATCCTATATGTATTTTAGATACTCTACTTATTCTACACTTCGTTCATTTTTTAGGGGAGGCAAAATTTTATTTCTATGTTTCTAGACTTATTCAGCTGGAACTGAGAATTAAATTGACACAAGACACATTAACAGGATAAATGCACACAAATTTATTTAACACATGTTTTACCTGCCTGGTCGCCTTCATGAGGAAATGAAAACTCAAAGACAAGTTTGAATTGAACACTTATGTACTAAATCTGACAAGGAATAGTAAAATGAAATGTGACACCGCAAAGAGATTGGGTTAGGTAGTTAATTGGGTGAAGAAGTGACTAGGAAGGTAAGAGTTAGTATTTCAAGGCTTCTTTGTACTGATTTCCCTTGATCTCAACTTCTTCTCCTTGATGGTAAGGAACCTTTCTTCTGGTCTTAAGATGACATGTTTTGCATAGCAATATTATTTGATTTCAGGAAACATCAGAAAAGTTCACAGTGATCTCGCACTCTGCTGTTTTTCAAGTGCTTTTAACCCAAATTTTCAATATGCAAGAGCAGTGTAATTTGGAGTGACACTCTTTTAACTCCTTCAGTATCTTCCAGTATGCTCCATTTCATGTACTGTCACTGGAAGCACTTTCCTGATTTTGGATTCACCAGCATGTATGTTTGAGACATCTCTTCTGATATAGTCTGGTATGGTTAAGTATTCCTAAACAATTTTTTCCAGATGTCCCATTACCATTTCCATATCAATTCCTTAAAATAGTGTACCTCATTTGCTTCCTTAATTTACCTCTCTATTCCTATTCTTATTTCAGAGCTATGTATCCTTCCTTTTTCTTATAGTCACTGAACTGCACATGAGAAGGTTATCCCAGGGTTTCTTCTCTCTGCTCCCCATTGCAACCCATGTTCAAGTTTTGCCAGTTTTATGACCTTAGCATTTAAAAAAAAATTGTCCGTCTTTAGTAATCTGAAGAAATGACACTGATTAAGAGATTCTGAGGATATTGTAATAGAATGGTGTAGCCAAAGATTAAACCTCGGTGACATTTACTGGAAATGAGAGAGAAAAAAAAAATTGAGACAATTAAGAATCAGTATAGTATATGATTGAAGACTTTTTCTGGAATCAGAATATATTTAACTCACCTAATTTTGTTTGTTCATGAATTACTTTTAATGAAATGAACATATTTTTTCAAAAGTATAAAAGCTAAGTAAAGTATATCCTGAAAAAAGTTTAGTTCTCGTAAAATTTTTGATATATTGAAATATTCATTCCCACTCAGTTTTTATTCAGACTTGTTTATGTAGCAGGCACTCAGGGTCTTTTTCTGCTTATTAGTTTTCTACTTGCTAACTCACTTAATTCACTGTGAAAATTTAGGCTCTAGGTGGGAAAGAAGAGGAGAAGTGAGTTGCAACTAAGATTTTAACAGTTCATGTATGTGTGTTCAGGTGTGCAATGGAGGGCTGCAGTTCAAGTTTTACTTTCAGCTCTTTGCATACAGTGCTGCTAGCCCAGGTATCCTCAACTGTGAGACTTGCAAACACTCAACAATATGAAACAACATATACACATGCCTGCATCTGCATTCATCAGTCGCATATAGTAATAAAAGGATGGAGTTGGTCATATATACCTCTTTCCAGTATTTTTCAGTCTTTGAACTCTATTTAGGTTTTTAATTCTCTGATGTTTGAGAGCAAGAGTCCTAAAGTATAGTCCTTACAGCTTCATTTGAGTATGATAAAACTTTTTAAATACCTAGTAGAACTGTTAGTCTAATGACATCTTTGTCTTAACTGCTTAAGTGGAAGAAAATAAATGGTATGTTAAAATAATCTTTGGGTTTTAGGTTTTTCACATGCTTTTTGAGGGGGAAACTTTTTTTTAGATTGAGTCACATAATCCCTCTCAGCAGCTTTATACTGATAAAAATTGACTGACAATGGGTTCATTGAGGACTGTTGACTTCAGTATATGGCAAATATATACTACTTTATTAGGAGGCAAGTATTTCTGAACTTTTTTCCTTTGGAAATTGCTTCATGCTTTGAATCTGCCTGGCAGTTATGGTATATAGGATGTTTTTCACTTTATATAGTCTTGTTAGGAAGGTTATGAATGTTTCATTGTATGAAATAGACAAAGGTATTGGTTTTATAACCTCATAGAAAGCAATTATAGCACCTGTGGTAGACTGTCGAATTTGAAAATGACCCCCAAAATAAGAGGAAACTGGGCTTTAAAATCATATTGCATTTATCTAGTATCCTTCCAACAACTACTTTACTTTGAAGAGGGAAAGAGAAAAGAAACTGACATTTTTCAATTTAAATTTTTTAATTTTATCGTTTTTACATTTACTCACATGTGTATACATTGTTTGGGCCACCCCCTCCCCTTTCCTGGCAGAACCTGTTCCATCCTCTTGTTCTCTGATTTTCTTGAAAAGATAGTAAGAAAGACATAGCAGTTTTGCTAGCTTGAGATAAAGATAGCTATACAGAGAGATTCCTAGCATTGCTTCCATGCACATGCGTATTGCAACCCACGTTGGTTCATCTCTGCCAGACCTCTTCACCATAGTGGCCTCAGCCAGTTTAAGATTATTTTATTTGCTCCTCTACAGTGAGCACATCAACCACATTCAAGTTTCAGGTTTCCTTCCCTTTCCCTGTTCCTCCCATGCACGTTCTCCCCTTAGTGTGTGACCCGTGTCCAATATTACTGCATTTGTTTTAGGTCTATAATCCACAGATGAGGGAGAACATGCGATTTTTGGCCTTCTGAGCCTGACTGACTTTGCTTAAGATGATGTTTTCCAGTTCCATCCGTTTACTTGGGAATGACAAAATTTCATTCTTTTTTGTGGCTGAGTAAAATTCCATTGTGTATAAATACCACATTTTCTTGATCCATTCATCAGTTGTGGGGCATCTTGGCTGTTTCCATAGCTTGGCTATTATAAAGAGTGCTGGAATAACCATGGGTATGCAGGTGCCTTTGTAGTAACCTGAGTCGCATTCCTTCAGCTATATCCCTAGGAGTGGGATTGCTGGATCATATGGCAGATCTATGTTTAGTTTTTTAAGAAACCTCCATATTGTTTTCCAAAGTGGTTGTACAAGCTTACATTCCCACCAGCAGTGTATGAGGGTTCCTTTTTCCCCACATTCTTGCCAACATTTGTTGTTGATGGTGTTCTTGATTATAGCTATTCTAACAGGAGTGAGGTGGAATCTTAGTGTGGTTTAGATTTAGAAATTGACATTTTTGATTACTAATCAGTTATTAGGTATTATTTAACCTGTACAATCTCATTTTATAACCAAGGAAATTAATGCAGAGGGCTTTCAGTATCTTATTCAACCGAGGGCACATAATTAATTATTGCTCTTTAGTAGATCTGCTCTCTTTTCTCTAACATTAACAACAAAAAAGTCTCGTTAATTAAAACTGTAAATTTTATCTAATGTTTTAACTATAAAATTACTGGTATAACATACAAAGTACAAGTGCCCTGAAAAATATGTAACTCTTGCTTTTCTCATTTTATTCTTGTGAAATACTATCCTTCTTAGGTCCATCAGAGAATTAAAGAATTGAACATTTTGAACTTCCTTCATATATTAGCCAAGTGGCACATTTTCCTAGCAAAACATTTTCTGATTTGACCACATATCCTCTCAATCAGTTGTTACTGGTTTGAATAATAGAATATGCTGTCATGGTGGGCACCTGATCATGAAAACTGATATCTGGAGTGCCTTTTTATTTGGATTTAAAATGTTTTTACAATCCCAGTATAAACATTGTTAATCTAGTCAAAACCTTTTCTCACAAGATCAAGAGCTTGCATAGTTTGACTTTAACTACTTATGGTTGGCAGGGCGAGAATAAGTTATACATTGGGATTAGACACAATCTTAATTTATTTCAAATGTGAAGGATGTCATGCTAAAAGCAGTTTTAGGAATTTTTGAGGTAAAGCAATTTAATCTTAAAACTCTAAATAACTGAATTAATTTAATAATTTCTACTTGAAAATTTTCTGGAATATAACTGGGAAGTACATTCTCTAAACTTTAATACAGTGCTGGGGAGTTACCATGTTTAGATTATAGATCCAAGGTTTGAGAGTTACTTTTTTTTTTGGTAATTGAGCTAGGCTATAGTTACCTTTCATATTTATGATATAATAGGTCCTTATCCTAAGGACAATAAGAATAATTTTCTTTGCTGTCTCCAAATGGGTGAGTAAAGTACTAATTTTTTAAGCCAGTTTGGACACCTTGTCATAACTTTGGATAGTAAGGAGAAAATGTGTGGCTGGTTATCATAAAAGATAAGAGATTTAGAAAAGCCTAGTATGTCGAAGATAGCATATAGTCCAGGTATGCTGATTTCTTTCTGTTATCCATCAGTGGATAAAGATGAGGTTACAGTGAATTAATAGTTCTACTTACTACTTAAGTTACATACCCATCTTTAAATGTAATTAATGAAAAGACCTTGGTGTTAGCAGAACCTACTAATATATTAAAGAAACTTACACATGTTTGTTACTCATGCCGCATTGGAAAGGAGTAGCTGGAATTTTTTACTGAATTAAGGCTGGTGTTTTTTGAAAACCACCATTATTAGTATTTAGAATATTAATGTGGATGAAGAATGCAATTAGCTAATAAATAAATAAATAAAAAACAACTTTTAGCATGTTCACTGAGATAATTTAGCAGGTGGATATTTAATGAGTGATTTTAAGAAATGCTTTACAATTAGAGAAAATATGGACATATCATGTTGATTAATATTATTGGGTATCTAAGTACTATGTCTGTTTTATTTCTTTGGGAGAAAATAGAAAATAAAAATATGAAAAGAAAGTAAAAGAGTAACATTATCTAGATAGTAGCATCTGAGAGCTTACAGAAAGAAACTTGCCTTGCTTTTTAATACTCTTTTGTTACAGTTTATTCTAGGAGTAGGTAAGATTCAAAATTATTTTCTGGCCCCTAAGTTTTAGTACTGATTTTGTGCTTTTCTTATAACAGTAAAGAAATGAAACTTTAAAAAAAACCTGATTTCTATAATGATATTTTAAGATCAACTCTTGGAATACTGTGTTATTTGGGAATTCATTTGGCACGGGCAATTTTAAATAAGAGATTAAAAATATGCTATATAAAATAACTAAAAGGAAGTAAATATTCACATAAGCAAATGTTTCCCCATCAGTAGTAATAATGTACAGCTCATCATCCACCCATCACACTACTTTATGTAAAAGAAATTTAGGGCAGTTCAGGAAAAGAACAATACTACATATTTGCTAATTTTGTCATGTATGAACTTGCCTTAATTGTTCATATTTTATAAAATCATCAAACCCTTAGACTTTACTATAGCAAAATGCTATTTGTATTTCCCATCTTAACTGTAAATTAATGAATATTCTGGCACCCAACTTCATCTGGTTTTTTCTTTTTCTTTTTTGTGTGCTACTTACCTCTTTCAGCACAATGGAGAATTTACAGTCGCTCTCAGTGATGTCCTACTGACATGGAAATACTTACTACATGAGAAATTGGACTTACCTCTGGAAAATATGGAAGTGGTTGACCATTATAGGGACATTAAGAAGATTTATGATGATTTCTTAAGGAATAGTAATATGGTAGATCTGATTGATATTTATAAAAAATGTAGGATTTTGACTTCTAATCGTGAAAAAAGTGACACAATATCCCCTGTAAGTATTTTTAAAATAACTCTACCTTAATCAAATTAAAATTCAGCTATATTTGCTTTGATTTTAAATTACAGTGCCACCAGTTACACTAAATGGAGGAGGGTTACTGAAGGAAGAGAAAACAACATCCTCCTTTTAAGGCAATGTAACCTGCTTCTATCTATTGTCCAAAATTAGTCGCATGGCCATACCAAGCTGAGGAAGGGTCAGGAATGTAGTCTTTATTCTGGGTAGTAACATGCCAGGATAAAAGCAAAAGCTCTATTACTAAGTAAGAAGGGGAGAATACAATACATCTTGTATTTGCCTCATTGGCCCATCATGGAAATCTTTGCCCTGCTTTAACTTTTTCAAAACATATGTGTACATGTGCCATGTGTACTCATACATGTACCACCCATATCATGATACTTGTGAATGAAGATTGTTTTATTCTTCCCTAGCTATATTTAATTTGCCTACTTGCAGAGATGAATTTTGACTACTTTTCACATAGTTAGTTTATAGAGGCTGATCATACATAAGTACTGGGTTGTAGGAAAAATAAAGAAGATCTTCTGATCACCCAGTAATAGTATAATATACCTGACATCTTTGGGTACATTTTTTTCAATCCTGTTCTTTGTCCCTGTCTAAGTTCTCTAACAAGTTTGAACTTGTCTTCATTTGAGTGAATCAGTTAGTAACATGGGCTTTGTAAAGGTACACATTGAAGGTTATCTGTGTGGAAGGTTGTCTCCACATGTCTCATTTGTAGGTTACCAGAAATGAAACTGAAGCTGCTAAGATGGTAGTATATGAAGAAAATGCCTGCATTTAAACCTTGGAACACCAATGACTTGGTGTCTGATACCTACCTTTGCTACAGGGAAAATTCTAGTAAGGAAAAAAGTGGATAGGAAAACATCCATATATTGACTTTTTCAAAAATGCACTAATTTATGCTGTCTTTAATATACGTGTGTGTGTGTGTGTGTGTGTGTATATATATATGTATATGTATATGTACCTGATAATATTCCAAATAATTCTGTATTTCATGATCTTGAGTTTTCATGACCCTGATAAAATTTCTTTGCTTATTTGTTATAGCTTAAATAAAGCAGGAATTACAAGGGATTTAGATAAAACTAAGACAGGGCAATTCTGGGAACATCGTAACTTGAACAGAGCCTCTTTCTCCTTTACTCCCTAGTTTGTAATTCCTCATCCAAGGAGCATGGATGCAGGGCCTGTAGGCATCTGGGAGCATATAAGGCTTTGGACTCTAAGTAGAGTGTAAGTAGAGCGATTTGGTACAGGGATGGCTTTCTCATCATCTGTGAGTTTCTGTAATGTAACCTCACAGACCTGGGGTTAGGAGCAGAAATGAGGAGAGATGTGAGAAGAATTTAGCCACAGAGATCTGTGGACAGTCTGGACAGGCTCAACAAATGTCCTCTGACCTGCCAGGATTCCCTGTCCCTCTAAGCTATGAAGTAGCTAAATTACTTCCTGTTAGTGAGGCTTTGGAGAACATAAGACTTCTTGGCCCCAGTGGGTGACTGGCAACCTTTTTATTTCTCCCACTGCTATGCCAAAAGCATAGAGACCATTTCAACTTCCATTTCTTGTAGAGCTATCGTGTCAGAGCTGAGCCCCAAAAAGCCAATGAAGAAAAACAACATTCCAACTAAAGGTTACTAGCATCCTTAGAAGGATGAATCTGCTGACAACGCACATGCCCAGCAGAATGTCACAGCTGCTACAAGGGATGGACAACTTGACCACAAAAACATTAAGTCCTTAAGGAAACTCAGTGGTAACACCAAAACTTGACTTAGATCTTACCAAAAAAAGAAGGCAGCCTGTTGGGGTCTTGGTGTGGGCGCCATTGTCAGAGCTTGGACTCAAGGGCCAGCACAGGCCTTCAGCTGGAGCCTGAGACCACTGGGAGATACCCCCTACCTTGGGGAAAGGGGTTCTGAGGGTGGATACCCGATCCCTGCAGGACCTTCCCAGGATGTCCCCACCCACTCTGTAGAGATCAGCTCGACAGCCGCCTCCAGAAACAGGTCACCTGCCATCTGGGCCTCCAAGGGGCTCGGTGGGCAGTTAGCGCCCAGCCCTGACCTCTTAGCCCCTGGGGAAGATGCTCCCGCTAGGGCCTTGATGGCAGCGCAGCAGCGGCAGCAAAAAAAGCGAGTCTGCCCTCGAAACTCGGGCTCTCCCAGCATCCCTCACACAGCCCACCTGGGAAGGCGCCACCCCAAGAAGCTGGCGGCTGCCCTGGAGTGGGTGAGGCAGTGGGAGAGCCTTCTGCTTCAGAACATCGAGGAATCCTCTCAGCCCTGTCTCACTGTTGAGATTGAAGAGAAACCCGTGACCCAGGAGCTGCAGTCTAACACCCATCATCAGCCAGAAACCTAAGTTCACAGGCCTCAGACACGCCTGTCTTTGTGGACACATTGTGGTTACTAAATACAGACCTAGGTTTTATTTTTATAAATGTCTGCACCACTCACTTTATCAAAAATGTTTGCTTATTTTTTTCCAAAAAAAACAAAGCACTTACCTTCCAGGCCCATCCCTCCATCTGCTGCTTTCCTAGTCCCTGTTCAGATGTATTGGACAGGTGGGCTGGCTGTTCTCAGGGAAGGTATAGAGGCCTGTAGCCAGAGTGGAAGCAAAGGGATACTCTGTAAACAAAATCACAGATTGTGTTGGCAAATAGCTTCCAAGGGCATGTAAGGTCTAGGATGCTCTGCTTTAAGAGACAGGTAAAACGTTTTATTCTCCAGCCACAGATTGAGTGGAAGGTGTTCCCTGCTGTTCTCCCCAGAAGTGTACAACTGAGAGGAAATTATGAAATTTCTCACAATGAGAGATTACAAGCAAGCTGGCAACTGCACTTGTTAGCAGAGTTAAAATTTCTTTAGATGAAATTGATTTGCTGTGTAGGGTATTTCAACATTTGTAACTTTTTTGAGCTACTTTCTCCTGTATCAGCTGACTATCTAATTGGCTCACCTTTTTTTTTTGTAACAATTATTATCAGGTTATGAAGTGATAGAAATGATAAGTTTGTTAATTTTTTAAATAAGCAAACAGGAAAGTGTAAAGAAGCAGAAAACCTTCCTATGTAACTTTATGTAGATACATACATAGAATACTTTTTTCATGCTTTATGAAAGATAAGCTATTTTCATGAAAACTTAAAGATTTCCCAATACAATATGTAAATTCAGATCCAAACTAAGAATTAAGCACAATAAAAAATTAAAACACAGAGAAAAATATAAGATAAAGAAATGAGGGAAAAGTTAAGAAACTTGGAAGTCACATCTAGAGAACTTAGCATGAAAATGATAGGAGTTCCAGAAAGGAAAACAGGTGCATATGAAGGTGTAATTAAATACATAACATATGTTATAATAAATAGTTCTGTTAGCTGAAAAGAAACCTGAATCTACTAATGCTGAGTTTAACAAGTTCTAGGCTGCATTGATGAGAAAAGACACATTCCTAGGAATATCCTAGAAAAATCCTTGGACTTTTAAAGATAAAGATAAATGTTAAAAGTTTTCTTATTAAATATAATTTAGTATTTAACATACTTAAGTTATAATTTAAATATATTTGTTATTTAACAAAAAAATTAAATAGCATGTCCTGGAAGAAGAGGGTAGTGACCTAAAAAATCTCATTTCCAAGCAAGATAATCATTTATCAGTCAAGTTAAAGGAAGGACTTGTGAGAATATGCAAAAGGAGTGCCATGTTAATATCTCATATGAAGAATTCCACGTATGCTTAGTGAATGCCAACAAATGTCAAGTAATCCTCTGTGCACTGAGCATCAATGACAATAGATGTGGTGCATTCTTAATAGTCATGCATTTTATTAGTAATACCTTATTCCCTACAGATTCAACTACAGCATTTTCTGTCTGGCAAAGAGTATGCAGTAGCTGCTGAAACTAATCTTTATGAACCTACATCACCAATGAAACACCACGAGGATAATGAAAAGGTACTGATAAGTTGTGAGTAAATTAAAGTAGGATATGATCCCTGTTAAATAACTATATAAAAAAAAAACCCACTATGAATTTGGTGGTTCCTTAGAACCAAATGTTTAGTTCTTTTTTTTTTTATTTTATTTTTACAAGTTTCCAACTTGTTTAAATAAAAATGTATTTGCAAAGAATAATATGTTGGATACTGGTGAGAACATCGCACTAATCAGGGTCTTCATAGGTTTGGGCCAAGGTAACTTGCACTGAGCAAAAGAAGGTGTCATTCAAAGTACCAGAGAAGTAGCTGAAGTTTGAAGGTTGTCTGTTTTTTTCTGTGGTAAATTTCACGTTTGCTGTTTTAGATGATGTGATTCTTGGGAGAATATGTTCCATGACTAATGTGTCAAAAGTTCTGATGAGAGTTTTAGAGTATTTGCAAAACCAGTAAAATTTTATCCATATTTTGAAAATATGCTCCAATTTTTGGGAGTTTGATGAATTGCCTTTGTTTTAGATAAAACGTTGTTAGGTTAGATTGTTCCAAAAGTTCCATGTCCTCTCTCTCTATATATATTACACTTTTAAAAACCATACTTTTTTATCACTACCTTCAAATAAATACCTGTATACCTGCTTCCTGGGTTTAGTAATATGTTTTTTTGCCTGTATCTAATTTTTTTCTGTCCTACTTGAATGAAAGTTCCAATGTCATGTGACATTTCATCCCTAAAATTCTTCAGTATGCATTTCCTGAAAGTAAGGGAAAATAATAATATCAGATTCCTCCATTTGTCCCAAAAATACTCTTTATGTCTCTTTAGAGTTTTTTTAGGCTTTAAGAATTCCCTTAATCCTTTTTCTTTCTTTTTGTCTGCTTAGTACTCTGTGATATAATTTAATTCATTCCTCTATTTGCTATGTTTCTTATGAACTGGAAGCTAAAAGTTTAGATATAGGCTTAACATTTGTAAGAATTACTTTACAATGGATGTGGAACATTTAATTTTGTATCACACCAGGAAACACAAACTCAGGTTGTTTTGAATTGCCAGATCTCTCCAGTGTACAGATATAGTTTTCCCTCTGCTATCAGCAAAGATCAGTGGTGACACCTTTTACCTAGTAGTTTTTAATTTTTGCATTAATGGTCCTTGTCTGAACCAATTATTTGTTTAACATTTGTAGAATGGAAGAATGGGAGTTTGTTTTGTCATGTCTACATTAATTACCAGCCATTTCTCAGTAAAGCAAAGCCTTATTTTGTCAAATGGGATCAAATACAGTTCCTTAAATATGTCAAGGCCACTGTTTAATTATCTTTACCAGTTTAGGAGCTAGTGCAATCTCTCTCTCTCTCTCTCTCTCTCTCTCTCTCTCTCTCTCTCTCTCTCTCTCTATTGAGAGGGAAAGAGGCAAATAAGATGTATTTTTCTATTTATCTTTCTCTTTTTTTTGTGTACATTGCTATGGATTCACTCATGAATTTTTGTTTATTCAGTGTTTTAAAAATATTGGTCATACTTAATCTTTGATGCTAAAATAGAGGGAGCCCCATCAAGGTAGCACCTGTGTTTTCCTTACCTGCCCCATTAGACTTTTTGAACATTTTCTTTTCTCCTTTCTGGTACAAGAAAATATCCCAAGCCCCACCTTCAGACCAGTAGATCTGATTCATAACTATTTTCTCTTGCTTAGAATTATTTTTTCACTTACATTTTCCTTATTTTTCTTTCCTTCCCCAAATCTTGACATAAGTTGACTGGTCTTTTCTCAGTTGTACTTAGAAGAACATCCACGTCAGAAGGGTAGATCTCTTTGATTTATCCTAGCACTCTGTTAGGAGGAAAAAATAATTTTTAAATTTTCTAACACAGGAATGAACTGATTTGTATGTTAAAAAAACCTAAACTCTTGGAATTTTGGCTTACAGATATAAAGTATTATCCAAAAGAGATATTCATTACAAAGGGTTATAGTACATAGAAAAGGATGGCTCTTCATCGTATGCATATAGCATATAGTTTGTTCATTTAAAAAACACTAGTTGTAACTCAAGTAGAGGACTTGTCCTTGAGGTCCTGGGTTTGATATCGTGGGTTCATACCCCAGCACCCAAAACATAATAATTAAAAATATCCATATAAATCTGATAGCTTATTTCATTGTATTAATTCTCTACTTTTGGTCTTTTTCTTTCTTGGGTTGTGATTTCTAATAGAATTTTATGTACTAATTTGCGGACGGATTAGATTTTCCAAGGCCAATTGAAGTTCATAGTCATTCTCTTAGCTATGCTTCTGGTACTTGAAGTTTCGAATTTTTCTTTCCACAAAGTATTTTTGGAAGTTAAGGTATTTAAGATTTTAAAGTGACTTTTTTGTGTTGCAGTCTTGCAAAGATATATTTTGATCAACTGTTTTTACTAATGTCATACCAGAATTAAGTAGAAGAATGGAATGAATTTAAGAAGTAATATTTTTGTTTCTTTATTTGTCTGTATTTTATTTTTCCTGAGGTACTGTTGCTTTAGGAATTCTGAAGTAATGAAGGGGAAGACGGAATGAGGTTCCTTCCCCAAATCATTATTTAAATAAGAAATTCTCACAATATACTAGTTCTAGTCCAATTTTTGTTACATGTAAGCATTTATGTGTAGGCGAAGAAAGTAAAAAGAATCTATACAAACTGCAATTTTTTTTTGGTACTGGAGTTTGAACCCAGGGCCTCATACTTGCAAGGAAGCCAGTTTTTTTTCAATTTAGAAAAACTGACTTTCATCAAATAGAGGCTGCATCTGTGTGTCTCAGTGAGAATCAAGGGACAGGAAAAGAAACTTGGAACTGTTAGAAAACTTAAATAAAATTGTCCAGTTTCTAAAGAAACATTGCAAATACTTTGTGGTATGGATGGAATCAATTTATTAAACACATAAACAGAACATTATCCTTATTTTTGGCATCTTGGTAAAGCTTCAGTCTTGTGGATTTTTTCAATTTAGGCCTTTGCTTCTGGATATCATAACTGTACTTATGTGGACTGCTTTTCCAAAGAGCCTCTTCAAAACCCACTTGCACATACAAGAGCAGGGAAACCATAACTGCCATGTTATCTGACCATAATGATAGGGAGAGATGTCCAGTTGCAGTCATGATTTAAAAGAAGTGTTCCATCTGTGAGGGCTCTAAGATGTTTTCCCCTTACCCTTGTTGCTTAGTTCCTTTATGTTAAATTCCCCATCTTATGCCTGCCTTTTGGATGCTTTCCAGTGTCTTTTTACAGTTTTATTTTTAAATAAATATTTTTATTTTTACCTAATGTTCTATAGTTGTTACCTGTGGTTTTTTACATAATTGCTTTTCCCTTAGTACCAGAAGTTACAAGACCTTGAATACCTACAGATGGCTAATTTTAAGAAAAAAATTATTAAATGTCCTACTTTATCATTTGAGTTTGAAGGACAAGTACAATATAAAGATGATGCCTCCATCAAATTCTCCCAAATTTTATTTATCTTGTGCTTGAATAGTCTGTAGCTTTGTTTGAGGCCAGTTAACATCAATATCAGCTACCTGCTATTATTTTCTTAACATTTGGCTGAATCTGTTCATTTTGATCTTCAGTAGGTTATTTAATAGTATCAAAGTTAATATCTAGGAGTTCTCAAAAATTTACACACTTATCTTTAACCCTTAAATCTGGCATTGCAAGGGGTAGTGTAGGCATAGGACCAAATAGAGCTAGTTGGCTCATGTTCCAAGCCTTTGGGAACTTTATACTGGCTATTATTTTGTGGCAAATGTATGCTCGAGAATGACATGAGACCTCTTCACAAAAGTATACTTGAACTGTATCCTTTATATCATTTTCTAAGAGCCAGTTTCCAACAATGATGATAGTTGTTATTTATGCACTGTTTCTTATTGACAGTGAGTTGATTTCATTGAGAACATGTTGATTATTCAATCTAAGTTTTCAGTTTGTGTGACAATTCTCTTTGCCTAAAACTGAATGAAATATTGTGATTGAATGATCCATGTTTTTTTACTGCATATAAAAAGGTTATAGATTTAGAATAATCGCAATAAAGAAAATAACAGAATATTGTATTGTACAGGTACTGCTACTAGCAAAGAAAATTATCTTTTCATATTTAAGCCTGCTAGTGAATTTGAAGAATGATCTGGCTTTGGCTCATATTCTCAATATTCCTGATAGAGGACTTGGAAGAGAAGCCTTCACGGATTTGAAACATGCTGCTCGAGAGAAACAGATGTCTATCTTTTTGGTATGGATGTGTTGCACTGTCAATATTGTTTAAGACACCTAGAGCAGTGAATCTGTGTTCCTTAATGTAGGGTTGTTATAACTATAATGAAACAATTATTAAGTGGTTAGTTTATATTTAATATCTGTATTTGAAAAATTCATGGTACTTTTTGCTGTATCTTTCAAGTTTGGCAAGGAAGAATTTCTCTAAAGCATTGTTTTTCTACATATGTTTTACAGAATGCTAGCCCTGATAATTTTTTTTGAGATAGTTCTGCTATGTAGCCCAGCCTGGTCTTGAACTTGAGATCTTCCTGTCTCTATCTCTTGTGTGCTGGGAATGTAGGTATGTACCACTATGCCTAACTTTGGTAAATTCTTAAATAGATGTTTCCAAAGGCAAAAAAGTCCCTGTTAAATTCTTCTTGAGTAAATGTTTCCAAGGGCAAGTTTAAAAGTAGTATTCCCTGCTGATTTGATATCAAGACCTCTGAGAAGTCTTGCCATAGGAAAATTTGCTTATAACTTATAAGAAGTTAACCTTGTTATTTAATCTGTTGTTTCCTAAGTTATATGACCAAGGAACTTTCCCTCATTTCATAGAGCTTGTCTTTCTTAGGATCACACTTTGGAAAATACTGCTTTTAGAACATGTTATCTTTGATGGAGTCCCTCTTATGATAGCCATCACATATGAATCATTATCTTTGTAAAGACATGACTTTTTGCTATACATGATCAAATAATCCTGGGATGTGAAAGCTAGTGATTATTTAGCCTAACTATTTTGCAGTAAGGGTAAAAGAAAGGGTATGGAAATATTCAATTACCAGACCAACATAGCAGCCCAACTGACATTGAAAATGAGTTTGTTCTATATAACAACTTCAATACCCAATAAGAATATAAATAGGAAGCAATCTAAGAATATATTCATGAACAAATTCTTTGTAGTCAGTAATCTATTCTTATGAATATGAATATATTCTTTAGTCCTAATTTACCCTGTAACTTAGCACTTCAGTCTCCATCTATAGCTGATATCATTGCTACCCTTGTGAGTATGAATTCTGCATGGCACTTGTTTCTGTGGTTATTTGCTCAAATCAAAGTGTGGCATGGTCATTTTAACTGTATACATAGAATTATATAGATTTACGTAACTTCATAAAGTAAATTTTAGTTCTAACTTACTGGATCACTAAACATAACTAAATCATGTTTTTTCATTCATAGGTGGCCACATCATTTATTAGGACACTGGAGCTTGGAGGGAAAGGATATGCACCATCACCATCTGATCCTTTAAGGACACATATAAAGGGATTGTCTAATTTTATTAAGTTCATTGAAAAATTAGAGGAGATTCTTGGAGAAATACCAAATCCAAGGTAATAACTTTTCCTAAATTACAAATGTGTATTATTAATCTGTCTTTAAAACTTCACAGTTTCAGAGGTAGGAATGAAAGAGATGTTGAAATGACCAAGCATTAAAGTGAAAAGTAGGAAGAAGAAACAAAATATTGGGATGAATAAATTATAATTGAATGACCTTTCCCCCATTCTAAATTTCTACCTCGCTGTGGTTCTAAAAGACTTGCTAAAGTCAAAAGGCATGTTCAAATTAAATTTGATCTAGCGTATATTAGTTGTACATGGGAATTTCAGTGTGACATTTTCATATATGTTTACGATATACCTTGGTTAGATTCATCCTCTCCATCATGCTCTCTTCCCCTCTTCTTAAAACAATTTCATCGTTCTCTTTTCATACACGTATATAAAGTACATCACACAAATATGTAAAGTTCATCCTTCACCCTCTCCGTTTGCCCATCCCCTCCCAATAGTAACCATCCCTGAAAAGGACCTGTTTTACATTCCTGTCCTTTATTGTTCATGTGGGTTTACACATGAATATATTGACTTTAATCAGATTAACTCCCTCTATTCTCTTTTTCTATTCCCATCCCTCTATCATTTGACAGCTTTCAGTGTTTCATTATGCTATCTGCATACACAGATGCAATGTATTATTCACTTTATTATTCACTCTCTATCCTTCTCTTTTCCTCTCCTGCCTCCCTCTATTGCCCTTGAACAGTCCTACTATTACAAACATATTCTCTATATATGTATGTATGTATATATAATCATATATGTATTTATATATACATGTATCTTTTAGATCTAGCTTCCACATATGTGAGAAAACGTGACCTTTTTTTTTCTAAACCTATTTACTTCGTTTAACATGATGATCTCCAGTACCATCCATTTACTTATAAACAACATAATTTCATCCTTCATGGCTGAATAATAGTCCATTGTGTATATATACCACATTTTTTTAATGACAAACTTACAGGTAGGTACCAGTACTAGTCCCAGTTCAGAGATGAAGAAACTGAAGTCCTAGGATCAAGTAATTGTTATTTAAGTAGCAGAGCTGGGACCTGAACTCATTCAATTTTGACCTCGACATTCATTCTCTCATCTTATTCTATAAAATTTCAGTTGGAGAGTCTAGTGAGATTTTTTTTTTTTCAGGATTTTATTCTGAATTGCACCCTATCTTCTTACATATATATGAGTACAAACAAATTTGAAAGAGGGTTTTGAAAATAACTTATAGACAATGTCAATGACATCTTCAATTATCTTTGAGATAGTACTCAAAGGCAACTCAAATTTAGTATGTCCAAAACTGAATCTTCATCTTTCTGTGTAAAATTACTTATCCTCTTAAAGTGATGAAACCTCCCGTCAGTAACCCAAGCAGAAATCTGAAATGTATCTTAAAGTCTCTCTTCTTTTTTCTCTATTCCTTGACTCACAAAGATCCATCAACTCCTCTCACTAACATTTTTTATATTCTTTTTCCTCATCTCTATTCCTGTAGCTACTATCTTATTTCCATTTTTTATGCTGTCTGTTTTCTGACTTTTATCCTTTCTTTTTTGGATTTTTCTGCCTGTTTCTGAGTTGTCCTTTCTGCTTCCAGTCTTGTATTGCCCCGTCCTGTTATCCTTTTTGCTGCCAGAGTGATCTTTCTGAAACAGAGAATGTTAATCCTATGATTAAAAACCTTCAGTGGTTTCATGTGTTAGATACAGGACAAAACCCTGTATCAGGTTTTATCTAACACAGTCTAACGCATGCCTTTCTCTCCCTCTTTATCCTCTTTATCTCTCAGCCTTACAACCAGAGATAAAAATGTTACTTAATTCTTGTATCTGAGGATAAGTTTGTAACTACTTATCTTGTAAAAGGGGTATTACAGGAACTTTGAGTTGAAGGGAGAATGGGAATAGATAGATAGAAAAGAAAGGAAAAAAAGAATCAGTTCTCAAGCTCATCACTCCCTGCCAACTTTCCAGGAGGCTATGTTAGCTAAGTTGACTGCATTTCTATACTTTGCCAGTAGGTGCCACCATGACATGTATGCTATACTTTTACGTGAGGAAAAATGTCTTAGAGGCTTCGGGTTAGATGAATTAGTTAGTTCTTTAATTTAGAAGTTAAATGATGTATTTCAGGGTTTTAATGTATACCTGCATTATATATTGGATTGAATATTGAATATCCATGTTCAGAATGTTAAATCTGATTGAAATGTTCCATTCTAACCTAATGTTAAAATTTTTCCTGTTTAAAAAAATTTAGAAGCATTTTGATACATATTATGAACACATTTAGTTTTTAAGGGTAAAATTTATTTCAGCAAATAGCTATCAAATTCTTGAATATGGTACACACAGGTCAGTCATTTTATTTAGTAAAGTGAAGAATAATCAACTGCATTAAAGTATTATCAGTTACTTATCTATGTTATTGTTTAGAGTTCTCTTCCAGTTACTCTGGTTCCTTTCTCAAAGAGCCAATTTTGGCATGAAATGTTTCTCATCTTGCCTTATCAAGTCACTTGTACTTTTAAAGCAATCCAACTATATGGTGCCCTTTTTGGAGATAGTGATTCAGTAGAATAAGATCTGGAGTTGATTGTTTTTTTTAGTTCTGAGGTGTGATAAGGCCTCATGCCTGCTGGCAGGCACTCTATCTCTTGGACCATGTCCCTAGCCCTGGAGCTGATGTTTCAAACAATGCTGAGTACTATCCTGATAACCAGTCAAATTTGGGAGACACTTGTCTCATGCATTATCATCACATATTAAATTTCTCTGTGGTATTCTCATAACTTTGCTTTTCCATTTAGACCAGCTAATGTGAATAATTTAAATAATTTAAATGTGAATAATTACATTTCCCATGCTCATTAGGGTGCCTGGCTGCTCTCGGATGCATGAAACCTTTTCCTTTATGCCACTAAAAAGAGCAGTTTAGTAGCATACCAAAGGTAGAAAGTGGCAGAACTGCTGTTTGTGCTCAGGCAGCCTGACTTCATGTCAGACCAGACTACTTTCTCATTGGGCACTGAGCAGCCTTTCCAGGATACATCAAGGGATAGATATCTCATGACTTGAAAAAGAGCCCTCTTCTATTGTTGAACATCTCCAATTTCTTCCTAAGAACGGGCCAAGATCCTCTAGAGCAGGAGCTGTAACCCACATTATTTCAAGTTCTGTCTGGGTATAAAGAAACATTGATTCCAAGTTTTAAAAACACTTGTCTGTTGACTGTAGTTGATCACCTTTGGTTTGCTTTGGATTAGTGCTAACTTTCTTAGTTTCTTCTTCCACCTATAATAATCCTTCCTATAGTACAATGTAGTATCAGGCCAGTCTCCTTCCTTCCCTCCTCGAACCAGCCCAGAATGTCATGTTCTAGGTCAAGCTATTTAAACTTCATGAGACTCAATTGTCTCATCTGTGATTTAGGGGTAATAATAACAAAGGTAATAATAACAACTAATTGAATTGGTCTTAAGATTAAAGTCATGTAATATTCTGTATGTTCAATGAATGGTATCTGTTTTTGTTATCTTACTAGCTGTTTTTGTTATCTAAAGGTACATATTTTAAGTATATTACATGTATGTAACTGGATCTGATCTGTTACCAAATTTCATATATAACTAAATTACTTCCCTTTAGCTCTCAAATCAAGAAAGAAGGTGGGTCTCTTCTGTAATCCCAGGAGGTTGTAGGATTACAAGTTTGAGGCTAGCCTGGGCTAGCAGTGAGACCCTGTCACAAAAACAAAACAAAACCAAAAACCAAAAACCAAACCAAAACAAGGAAGAAGCAACTTGTTGAAAAACTTTAAAATTTTGTTTCTAATGACCTTAATCTTTTTCTTAAACGCTTTAGTGTTTGCTTTATAAGATCAAAGCTATAGTCCTTGAAAGGTGTTGATTAACAGAGAATTATATTCTCAAGCTTATAAGTATATTGTAATTTTTAATAATGTTATGAAGGCAGTCTTATTTCTATTTCAGCACTGCAGGGAGTCGGATACTATCAGTGATAAAGATGCAGCTGGTTAAAGGTCAGAACAGTGGGGATCCTTTTTATAAAGCAGTAGAGAAAGTTGTTCAGGATTTGGATCTGAGGATTAAAAATATTATGAATTCTCAACAAGAAAGTGAAGACGCTAGCACTACTGACATCAGTCCTCCACGGGTAATGAGCTTTTTATTTTTCATTGTCTTGCTGTACAAAGCATTGTCTCTTCTATTCATTTTAGAAGTGATTTATAGTTGTTACTTAAGTCAGAAGAGTATGTTTCCTGTGTCCTAAGATGATATTGAAAATTTAATTTTCCCAAAAGGATTATGTTCAGCTTAGGTAAGTCATAACACTTTGGGCCAAACTATTTGTAGTTGTTAGAAAGTAAGACATTGTATAATCTCCAGTGTGCTTTTTAACACTAAAACCTTTTAATTCTTAGTGAATATTAAGTATTTTGCACTGTTTTTCAATATTTATTCTTATGAAAACAATTATTTTTCCTCTTACTAGATATAAAAGAAGAGCCTGGTTTCTAACCCTTGTACTAAACTCTCTGTAGAACAGCAGCAGCACTGTGAGAAAGAGTTTCCATTCATTAGTTTATTTTTTTTAATAGAGCTCTATAATTTCTTATTTTCTACCTACATTCCCAGGGTACCACAATCCAATTTTCCCCATACCTGGCAATCTTTGAATTGCATATTGTTGTAACATTTACTTCTTTCCTTAATTTTCTTACATAGATCATCAAATATAATAGATTTACAGTGTTATAGGAGAAACAATGTAATCAACTTTCATGATTTTTAGCTCCAGAAGAAAATTTTGGAGTATGACGTATTATAGTCTATTTGCTTCAGTTTATTTAGTTAACGCAAGCCCCTTTTCATTAGGTGTCATGGCAGTCAGTGTGTGAACAGAGACTTTTGCTTTATTATTTATTTCTTTATCCATTCATTCACAGCCCTTCGTGTCTATTTGTAGCTATTTTTCTGTAATGATGCATGCTTTTAGATGTGCTTTGAAGCCATGTCATGAGGGAGACTCTTGCACCATTTATTTCATGTGTGTCAGCATTTCAGTGACTAGCTTGGCGCAAATGACAACCAGGTCATCACTGTAAGTATAAATCAGGAACTGCTGATAATAAAGAACACCAATCTCTCCACAGTCCTGGCAGAAGAAATAAAGATACAAACAGCCTGGTTTTTAACTTTGTTTTCAAAACTACGTTAGATAATACTCAATGAAGTTAGTATTAAACAATGTGGATTTCTTTGGCACTACTAAAAACTAGGAGTGAAGCACCAGATTGTGATAGGTAATCAGTTTTAATTTTGGTTAACCAATACATTATAGTTCACCTACTATCCTGAGTCTGCCAAGTAGAGAAACGAGGCCACGACCATATTAATAAAATCTGAGGAAACTGTTCCAGAGGACCCAGTCCATTATAGTCTTTTAGTTTGTTATAGCTCTGTTTAAAATCTAAATACAGTTATTGTACTTACTTAAGAAAGTAAGAGATTTTACCGGTATGTCAGACTGACATAACTTTTTTGGATGATATACAAACCTGTTCCAGGCTCATCTTTGATGACTTCCTCCTTTTTACTTTGTTCTCCAGCCTGTCATGTTACCTAGTCCCTGAAGGTGCCATGCTCCTTCCTACGTATCTGTCTCCTCCTCCCTAAAGCCATCCTTGACTTCACATTATACTCTTCATTCCTTTTTGGGTACGCCACTGCACTGTGTAAACAGTTATTAAAGTATCACTTAGCATTCTGTAATGAAATGTTTTGCTTATTTATCAAGAAGCAAAACATTTTGCTCCTTTGTGTGTTCTTTGAAGGCAGTGGTTTTTACCTTTATAGCTTTAACTTCAAACAGTGCGTAGGACATGGAATATACTAATCAATGATTGTTGAATGAATGAATGTTAACTGGTTTTTCATTTTTGCATTTGATTAGATATTATGAACCTTCTGAGGGATATTCAGATACCCCATTTCCCTCTGGTATAACACAGAAAATGCAGAGTGGTAAAGTCATGGAGCTGAGGTCCATAGCTAGTTAGATTTTTCTGACTCAAAGGTAAATGTTATTTTGACCAGAACCTAATGTTTTCCTTTGACAACAACATTTTTGTATGCCTGAAAATTGGTAAGATTGATTATGATATGGCTTAAAGGAGAAGTGCTCACCTGTCTTACAGCTACAGCTACTTCTCATAGCTGATTCTCTGTTACTTCAACAACAGAGTGGCATGTGAAATAGAAAGGTGGGGCTAATTCATCCAGCTGGGCTGAATTAAGTAACTTAAAATTACTTTTTGTCCTAGCCAAAATCTTTTGTCATAAACCATGGTACTGCATACAGTGGCAGAGATACTGTGAAAACTTTGCTTGTTCTTTTGGATGAAGAAGCAGCCAATGCTCCTACCAGAAACAAGGCAGAGCTCTTATACGATGAGGAAAATACAAGTCATCATAGTGGAACTTCTATTCTTACACTTTTCAGGTATGTAATTTGCATATTATATCTGTATAAATGTTAACTCTAGGGAATTTTTGAAAAAAAATGCATCACTGATTGGAAAAGAAATAATATACTTATGATAGGAAACTTATAAACTACAGAAAAGTATGAAGAAAGAAAGCAAAAGTTAGTTAAAGGGAGATTGAATATTTATTTATTTAGGTGGTCTTGGGCTTGAACTCAGGGCCTCACACTTGCTACTTGAACCATTCCATCAGCCCTTTAAAGTGGTATTTACTTATTTTCATGAGATTGAACATTTAAATGCAAAGCTGTTATATATTTAAAAGGTCATATTTTATGAGAGTGTGGCAGGTGTTTTTGATTTCCATATTGTTTTTATTCTTGCTTTCTACTGTGAGAAAATATTTATTTGCTTTTCTATGTGTGAAGAAATTCACTAAATGCTTTCACTTATCTCGGCACTCACAACAACTCCCTTTAATAGTATCCCCACTTTATAAGTGAAGAGTTAGAGACTTGAGAGACCTATGAAACAACAGACTCAAGAGAACTAAGTTAACAAGTAGCGAGGGTTTCTTCTCCCAAGCCTCAGGCCTCTGTTTCAAGGACTGTTAACAACAGGGGAGGTCATATACACCAAGCTTACATTGGAATTGACACTGGTTCTTCCTCATGTTAGGAAGAAAAATATTTGCTACATTAGTGCTGGGGTTATGTCTATGACCATGATACTGTCTTAATCTGCTCTGGCTGTTGTAATAAAATACCATAATCTGGTAAAGACTAGGTGGCTTAAACAATAAAAGCTTGCCTTCCATTTGGGCTGAAAATGTGAGGTCAGAGGGCCAGCATAGTTGGGTTTTGGTAAGGACCACTCTGGGGTTTTGGATGACGGCTTCTTGCTGTGTACTTTCTTGGTATGTGTACATGGAGAGAATTCTCTTTCTCTTCTTATAAGGCTACCAGTCCTATCAAATTAGGACTTTATCCTTGTCACTCATTTAACCTCACTGGCCTCCTAAAGGCCCTATTTACAAATAAGTCACATTTGAGAGTTAATAAAGCTTTAAGATATATATGTGTATATTTCATCTATAGCAGACACTTTCCAGTTTTAAAAAGTAGATCAGTCATTCCATAGTAATTTCATTGGTAATATTTTTAATTAAATAAATACTCATTTTTAGGAACATTAATTATTTTAGAAAGACTACTTTAAGGTATATTTAGTACGCTATAGACAATTTTCACAATATCATCCTATTGTTTGATCTTTTCAACTTTCATCTGGAGCTACTTTTTAGAAAGCTGGTGTTGTATCTGAAGTTGCTCATATCCATTTGTGATTGCTTCACCGGCTCTCTCCTATGCCAGAGTCCTTTCTCTTTTCTTTAGAGAGAGACTTCATAATATTCTTGCATTTGGTGTTGTCATCTAATTCCTTTTTCTCATTTTTCCCAGCTTCCCGTGAGTATTCTTTTGTATCTGGGCATGATATAATTCCCCCACATTCTACCTCAAAATGCTCCAGTGTTTTCCTAACAATGAGTATTTCTCTTATTGGTATTTTACATATCCTCTATGCTGGAGCCTCAGAAAGCAGTATTTGCTTTTGTTTAACAAAATTTTCTTTGAGGTAGAAGAGATTTAATTTTTCTCTCAGATAAAACCTGTTTTTTAGAGAAGGTTTGCTATTTGTAGAATTTGTTTAAGCGAAATTAATCCCTGGGTCTGTTTTAAAAAGAAATTTTCTGTACTTTATCTTGTGATCAAGCACATTTTAGTTCTTCTTCATAGTTTGGATTCTACATTCTACTTCCCAGTCATTTCTGTGCAGATGATCCATGGTAAACTAAAATTTTAATGGTCTGCACCAAAGTGATAAAATTAAGGACATTGTGATGTATGTATGAATTTAACCCTACTATTTTTTTCTGAGGATAGATGATCCTATATCTTTGTAAAATGATAGTTTTTAGCAGTACTGGGGTCTGAACTCAGGGCCTTGCACTTGCTACAACTTGAGCCACACCCCCAGTCCTTTTTGCTTTACTTTATTTTTCAGATAGAGCCTCACATTTTTGTTCTTTATAATATCTTATGTAGTACTTTACAAATGAATGTTAGAGGTTCAAGAAGTATTTAGTTACCGAAGTAATTAATTAAGCAAATTATTAATATATAGGACTCCCAAAATAGGAATACTGATACTTTTGCAAATTTCCATAAGCATGTACATTCTATTGTTCTTTATTTGTATGTTTATGGCAGTGTTGTGAGGGGAAAACCTGTCTAAAAGCCACTTTGATATCTGAATGTCTTAGTTTATTTGGGATGATACCTTAGATTGGGTCGTTTGTAAATAACAGATTTATTTCTCTCAGTTATGTAGGTTTGGAAATCCTAGATCAAGGTCCAGCAGATTGATTTTCATTCATAGTTGCAGGCCTGTTACTCATAGATGGGACCTTCTTGCTGCATCTTCACATGACAGGAAATCTAAGGACAAAAAGGGCCAAACAGGCTGCTTCAATCCCTTTTTAAGGGTACTAATTCCATTCTTGAGAGCCCACTTCTGAAGGTCCCACCTCTTAATAGTGTTGCATTGAGGATAAAATTAACATGAATTTTGGAGGGACACAAGGATTCAAACCATAGTCATAAGTTTTGTCTTTTTTTCTTTTTTTTGACATAGATCTCCCACACAAATGAATAATTCGTCAGTAAAACCCCTAAGGGAACGCATCCATAAGTCAATGCAAGAAGAAAAAATGAAGGTACAATTTAATGTACTGTTATGAAAATGATAAACAGTGTTTTATTTTTAGAAAAAGTAAATATATGAAGCTGAGCTGGATACTGTAAATATGCAATGCTTATTTACACAATAAGAATGAAATGGAAAGTGAGTAATGACAGTTGACATATAACCTTTTCCTTTTTCATGTAATCTTACTGACCTGTTTCTGGCTATTTAATCCACTGGACCTAAAAGAAGAAAAGAAATAAACAGTTGCTATTGTAAATGTTTAATACATATCTGTTAAATGAATGAAAGGGAAAATAAAGAAGACATGGCCTTCTTCTCTTAAATGGAATTTTGAGAAACTGTGTGCTAGCTTTCCATCCCTATAACAAATCCTGAGATAATCAACTTAAAAACGGAAAAGGCTTGTTTTGGCTCCTTTTTGTTTTTTTTTGCAGTACTGGGGCTTGAACTCAGTGCCTCACGCTTGCTAAGCTTGCTAGGCAGGCACTGTGCCACTTGAGCTACTCTGCCAGTCCTTGGCTCATGTTTTTGAGGTTTCAGTCCATGATCAGTTGGCCCTGTTGCTTTTGGACCTGTGGTGTGGGTACCAGATGGCAATGGCAGGGAGCATGTGGCAGAGTGTATTTGCATGCCTCATGGCCAGGGAGTGAGAGAGAGAAGAAGAGAGTCCCATTGTCCCCTTTAAGGTCATGCCCCCGTGACCTGAAGACCTCTTATTATACCCTGCCTCTAAAAGTTTCCATCATCTCCCAATAGCACCAAATTGGGGACCAAGCCATTGACATATGGGTCTTTGGATGATATTCCAGTTCCAAACTCTAGTACTGTGTAATTTAAAAATTGTTCCAGTTCAAGGACAGAATGGCAGAGTATAATTAATTGTGTATTTAGATGGGTGAATATTTTACATTGTTCTTGACTAGGAAAGTTCTTTACATTTTCATTTGGTTTGAATTAACTTTTCCTATTCTTAAATGAAATATTTGTGCGTGTAGTAATGTGGAAAATGAACTCTGAAATTTATACGCTGAAAGAAGTGAAGGCTGTAGTGCTATGTACCAAATTAGGGAAGTTATCCAAATGTTCTCCTCCAATATGAATGAAACACAGTCCCTAACTAGATGGAAGACACCTTCTTACAGTACATATTATACTTAATAAACCTAGAAGGGAATGCAGAACCCTGGAACTATTTTAGACTGCCTATCACCTCAGATGAGCTCTTCTTCCTCCACCACTGCTCAGGCTATGGAAAAGTAAGGCAGCCTTCAAAACATAACTCTAAGGAGAAAGTGAAATGCTCTCAGATAAGGAGGGAATAGAATGAAGCAGACACTCAACAGAGCTGGGGACTTTTCTTTCTAACGAAGATGTAGTAGGTCATGGCCAAACACCATTTCTGTTATAAAGTAGTAAAAGTCAGATAAGATCGGGGAAGACAAAGCTTAAAAACATAGCAGAGCTATGTAAGCAGAGAAGTAAACTGGAAAGGATGAAGTTCTTCTGAGATGAGGAATCTGTTGTTTGCAATTTTCTTCTCTGGCATTATTTGCCAATTTGGGATATAAGCTGAGGATTGATACTGATCCACATAAAGGAATGAGAGAGAAACCAGTAAAGCTTTTGGGTATTATGAGAGACTGCCAACCATTTGGAAACTTCGGGAGTTATTTATTTATTTTATCAAGGACACATTATGCTGAATTTTGTAGCTATGTGGAAGGCTACGGAGCCTCAATGTAGTGGACTGAAGTCACCTGTGGTCTTGTGATACTTAGAAGATAAGGCTCTGAAGAACGAAATGTTATCATTCGCAGGTAAATGGATGGAATTGGAGAACATCATTCTGAGTGAAGTTAGCCTGGCCCAAAAGACCAAAAATTGTATGTTCTCCCTCATATGCGGACATTAGATAAAGGGTAAACACAACAAGGGGATTGAACTTTGATCACATGATAAAGCGAGAACACACATGGAAGGTATGAGGATAGGTAAGACACCCAAAAAACTAGATAGCATTTGTTGCCCTCAATGCAGAGAAACTAAAGCAGATACCTTAAAAGCAACTGAGGCCAATAGGAGAAGGGGACCAGAAACTAGAGAAAAGGTTAGTTTGAGAAGAATTAACTTAGAAGGTAACACACATGTACGGGAAATCAATGCGAGTCAACTCCCTGTATAGCTACCCTTATCTAAACCAGCAAAAACCCTTGGTCCTTCCTATTATTGCTTATGCTCTCTCTTCAACAAAATTAGAGATAAGGGCAGAATAGTTTTGCCTGGTAGCTAGGGGTAAGGGGGGTTAAGGGAGGAAGCGGGGCAGGGGTAAGGGAAGGGGTGGGGGGAGTGGGGGAGAAATGACCCAAATAATGTATGCACATATGAATAAAAGAAAATAAGGCTCTGCTTGAGGGGTGAAACCTGCCTCAAACACATGGCTTATCTCCTTTCTTTAAAGATATTTGCCACACTTGGAAATGAAGTGGGATGGGAGGCCAAAGAGCACAGTGTGAGAAACCCTGAAAGATACTGAATCCTCCTGTCTTTCAGGCTGAAGGCAATAGAGATCCTCCTGAAGGCTCTAGGTTAAAAGCCGGGGAGAGAGGGGTGGATTGGTGGGGAGAGGACATACCTGAAGAAGGTGATGAATATGAAGAGCCAGAAGGTGAATATGAGTTCACTATTCATATCATGTAGTTACTTCACTCTAAGAGAGTAGAGTCTGTTCTGTGCATCACTTTTCTACCTCCAAGATTTTGCTTACTTGTTTTTCTTTTATAGATTTTTCTTCCATATACTTGTTGTAGACTATTACAGTTTTACTTTATTCATTAATTCATTAAAAAATCATATGTTTGGATATCAGGCTCTGTCCTAGACACTAGTGATTCACCAGTGAACCAAGCAGACTAAACATTCTGCTGTGATAGACACGGCTTCCCCACATATTTGTGTGACTGAAGTGCAAAAAATATAAATGGATCTCTTAGCCTTGGCCTATGCCACTGGTTTCATATGCCCGAGGGACACTCCATCAAGAGGCTGAAGTGTATGGCTCTACTAATAGAGAGCCTGCCTCGCAACTACTACCAAAAAGAAAAGAAAAAACAAAAAGGCATATATGACCCATGCCCATCCTCTTTGCCATAAACAGTCAGCTTCTGAGCCTAGATGAAGAGGCCAGTGCCATCCCCATGCCAAGAGATCCCAGAAACCTGGAACAGGATCCAAGGGAATGGTGCAAAGGTTCATGGTCTCCTTGTGGGCATGTCTGAGGCCTTGTGGACTCCTTACCCTGTGGGAAGAGGACAGAGTGCACTCTAAGGGTTTTACCATTCATAAAGTTTATATTTTAGTTTGGAAAAATGAACAATTTTCAACACAAACATGTGGACTATATGGTGTACTAAAAGGTTATCAGTGCTATGGGGGAAAAGTAAAACTGGGGAGAGGGCTAAAGAGAATGTATTCCTTGTGTGTGTTTTGATTTTAAGTAGGATGATAAGTAGAGATGTCCTAGAGAAGGTGACATTAAGCAAAGACTTTAAGGGAGTGACCAGCATCTTTTACTAGAATGAAAAATGAGTGTTTGTATTCAACCGAACTAACATGGAATTCATTTTGGCTAAAATATTGGGGATGGAATTTATTGAGTATCTACTAAGTATTAAAAATGTGTACTAGATATTTTATGTTTCTCATCCTAAGTAAAACTTGCCTAGCTCTAGAAGGCATCATTTTCCTGACCATACAGCTAGTAAGTGATAGAGCAGGGAGCAGAGGTTTGTATACAGGTGCTAGACTTCAAAGTTAATGGTATCTCCAGAAAGTAAATATAGGCATAGTAATTATGAAGTGTCATGAAAAAATATTGTTACTGTTTACGTCAAAAATTTTTTGTTCTATAGCAAAGTAAATGGAATTTCTCTGATAAGGAAATGAACTACTGGATATATGTACAAATCTTTATGCCATTAAAGGCACCCAATCTGTTCTTTTGAGCATTTGATAATGTCAGAATAAAAAGATCAATTTAGAACATTTATTTTTAGTCAGATAGTTAATAAGTTGAGAATAATTTTCCTTTTCAGATTTATAGGAGAGGCTTAGAACATTCTCTTTTTTTGTTTTGTTTTAAATACAGCTAACTCAGAGTGTCTGTGACTTTTCAATGTTTTGACTCATTCATCTTAATTTAACTGGAGTCAGGCTTTCCTATGTGAAGTACTATTTTCCTCAAACTGGGAACCTACTAATAATTTCAGTTTAAAAAGAGCTGTGGCAAAAGGACTTTTCCAATTCTTGGCAAGTTTGAAGTTCATTGCAATTTTACTGGGGATAGAAATCTTTCCAAAGGGATTAATCACTCTATGAAGGAAAACTTTCAATTCATCTCTCTCATGTGACCTGAACATAAAATGATTTTAACAGCCATGTATGAATCTGGACATTGTTCTTAGTTGTTTAGTACTTCAAAAGCACTTTCAAGGGGGAATTGTTTTGCTTATTTGTGATTCCAAATCAAATACACAGAGAGATTTGGAAGATTTACAACAGGAAGTAATCTCAATTCCATGTAGCCACTAATCTTGTACAGAAAATTCAATTTTTACGAACAAAGGAAAAGCAATCTCTTTTAAGTTACAAATACAAGCCAATGTAGATTGGATTGTTTTAATAATTAAACTGAAGAAGCCTATTATAGAGTCATTGTTTTAGTCTGCATTCCTAGGATTTTAGAATTGGCCTGGTCCTGAGAAATCTAATTCAACAGATCTTATAGGAATACTCACTTCTTATATTATTATTATAGTAACTATACAGTGTCTACATTAGATCTTGAGTTTATATAGTCTGTTTATATTTTTTACTTCAAATAATTATAACAGTTCTGTGAAGTAAATGTTGTTCCTTTTATGTGTGGATAAGTGAGAGGTATACTGGCTTATTTAAGATGAGTTAATAGATAAGAGAGCCAGTTTAGAAGCTAGGACTTTGGTCTGCAAATCTGATACTTTTCCCATCATGTCATCTTGTGTCTCTGTGCTACTTTGTTAGCTGGATATCACACACTTGGCTCCAGTCAAGTTCATGATCAATTAAAATGTCCAGGTCTTATTTGTATGTTGTCTTTTAGTCAGGTTCTCCTCATTTTGTACATCTGTAATTGCTATATTTGAACCTAAATATAGGACTTTCTTAATCCCCATCATTTTCTACTTATGGTCTAGCTTTCTGAAATCTTTTCAGTCTTTGTTATTTTTCTTCTAGCTGTGTGTCAACAGCAAATTTTATAAATAGAATGTCTTTCTGATTGGAGAAATCATTAGTAATCCCTTGTTTAAAGAATTATCTCTTTCAATTCTCACATAGTTGAAATTCTGTGATAGATTTTTTTTTTAAGATTTTAAAAAAGATTTTTGTACAGGACAGAGAAAACTGAAAGCCCATATATAATCTTTCATAAAAAGAAAAAGAAAAGCCAAACCAGGTATGGCACTACACATCTGTAATCCCAGCACTTGGGAGAATGAGAAAGGAGGATTGTGAATTTGAGACAGCTTGGGCTGCATAGTAAGACCCTGTCTAAAACCAAAACCAAAATCAAAAAGTTTTTAACTACCTTCAGTTATTTTATACTTGAACTATTCCAAGACCACCATAAGACTATTTTGTTTCTCATATTTTGGTATGTATGTAAATAATATTTACTTTGGTAAATAAAGTGGTTAATGGTTTTTCTTTCATATCTGAACCTGTTCTTAGTACCTTAAGCTCCATCACCTTTTAACTGTAGTTTTCTGGAATTGTGCTATGGTCACTAAGTGCTCTAGAATTTCTCTATAAAGGGTCTGGAGAGTAGAAATCTAGTTGTAAAGAAAGTCGTGGCACTTATTTTGTGCCAGTATGTACATGAAAGACAAAGGTTTTGCTATGATTTTATATTAAAAATGAATAAAAATAACAAAGCTTCAAAAGGAAAAAGATACGAGATTAAGAGCTTGTCTGTACTAAATAATATAATTATTAATTTTGTATAATATAATTGTTGTATTCTTATTTACAGTGTTCTATCGGTGGTGATGAGTAAGCACTTATAGGTCATTTACTCTCTGATTACCAAGGGAATGATCTGAACCAGCCACTCAGCAACCCTGCCTGTATACTCTTACCAAACTCTTTACAACTCTTTATAAGCAATAACTTTATAATTCTATATAAGCAAGTAATTAGTGAAATGAAAGAAGATGTGAAATGATAGCACAAATGATTAGTATTGATTTTGCAGACAGAAATACAAGTTCATGGGTAATTTATCTATGATGACGATATGATGGAATATAATATAGGGTTTATTTTATTAAAATTTTTCTTTTAGTAGCTTTGCATATTACTTTAATTCTGTATTTATAGGATTAAGCCCAAAAAAGACTACCAAAGACTTTTAACTATATTATAGGAAATCTCTTGGTAGAAAATATGTAATAGGTGTTCCTTTTGCAGGGATTCATGAAGATGTAGTAGGTTACGGCCTCTTTCATTAACAATAGCTTACTTTACATTTGAAAACTAGTTTTCTGATCTTGTGCATTTCATACTTTGAAGTTTTATGCATTTTTGTGGTTAAGCGGAAGATAACAACAAATGGAACTTTCACAGACCTTGTTAGTCAGAAAGATAACTTGTCATCCTAAACAAAATTAGCTTTTATGAAGCTGCTAGACAGGAACCTATTCTTATTTCTTCTAAACTATAGTCAACAGATTCCACAGCCATTATTTTTGTAAGCATCTGAGTGGATTAGTGCACTGATCTCCATAATCATATAACATAATACATAATTACTGAATTGGTGAGCATATAACATAACAAAGTCATGTTTTTCAATGAATACATGTTTTCTATAAATAAATGTAATTACACTTTGAAGTGTTAAAAGGATTTGAGGTGACTTTTTTTTTTTAAATTTGGAGATATCTTTCTTTATGACTGAATGGTTATAGACCAGCTGTAATGTTCCTACCTCTAAAACAGCTTATTTTTATGTTTGCAGAATACATTTTCAAAACTGCTTTATTTTTGCTTTCCTTCCTTCACTTTTTTTGGAGACTGGATCTTGCTATGTAACCCAGGCAGGCCTTGAATGTGCTTTATAGCCCAAGCTGGCCTTGAACTCAAGGAATAATACCTCTCCAATACTCTTTGCTACTTATTTCTTTGCTACTTTTCTGTTTCTATTTCTTTTTAACTTCATTTCTTTTTCATCTTAGCATTCCTCCCTTCCCCAGTTTTTTAAATTTCTTGAATTCCATGTGCTGTTCTTTGTTTTCTTTCAAGAGTTGTGTTCTCTGTTTTTCTTAGGATAATGAATTTGTGTTTTTTCTATGATTGTGTATATCATGTGTATTTTTATTTTGACTGATATAAAACTCACTCCAAAGCAGCCCAAAGGAATACATAACAAAAGCCTCTGAAGAGTTTAAAATTTACTTTTTATAACTATTATAAAAATTATCAAAAATACATGTAAAACTGGTATTACTGAAAAGAACAAAAATGCTAGCCATAGGACTGAGTATTTGAAAACTATGAAACCTAAAGGTTAAAAAGTTCCCAAAGAATGATGGAATTTGTAAGGGAAAATTTTAAGGATATGTTGATTGCGATGCAATGTACATGAAAAAATAAAATTGCATATTTTCTTCTTTCTGTTATTAGATGAAGCAATCCTTAATTAGATCCCAGTTTGCTTGTACTTATAAGGATGACTACATGATAAGCAAGGACAATTGGAAATACATTGATTCAACATCAAATCCTCCCTGTGTTCTTCGTGTGGAAAATGGCCTTTCTGGTAATTGACCCTATTTGGGCAATTAAGTAACAGTTTAATGCTAATCTGTCAATGTATTTTGGTTTTGTTGTTTGTTTGTTAGCAGTGTACTAGGGATTGAACTCATGGTCTTGTGCTTGCTAGGCAAGTGCTCTTACAGTTGAGACATGTCCCCAGTCCCTCCATTGGTTTTAATTTAAGTGAAACTAGATTATTTTTGCAAAGTATTAAAAAAAGCCTTTTTAGGTATTGATTTATTTAAGAAGTTAAATCTAAGTACAAATTATGGATAGGAATAGGACACTGTTTAACTAAATGAATTTGAATAAACAATCCATAGCATTTTCTTAAAAATGAAATATACATATTTAAATGAGTATTTGTTGGGAGGGATGCGAGGTGGAATGGTAAAATGAAAGCTAATGTGATAATGTAGCTGTGTTTGTTAATCATTTCATTGCTTGGAATTATTATAGGTTATAAATTTTTTCAATACTCTTTAGCCATTTTTAAAGTTTCTTTTAAAATTATCATGAGTAGTAATACTAAACATTGTTTGATTCCTTCTCCCTTTTCATCTTGCATAACAGGCAGTGTATATTCATCTGTTGGAAAATCAACAATTGAAACAACTTCTGGAAATGTTCCTCTGGACAGAAGTAAAAGTGACAAAGTATCAAGAAAATCAAGTAGTCAGACAGGAAATGAAAGCTCAAAAAGGAAACAGGTGGCGTTAGATAGCAATACTGGGAATGAACCACCTCAACATAAAAACATTAAGATACTCAAAACACTGAACGAGTCACAGAATAAATTGGGGGGCAAACTAACTCAAGCAGCAAAAGGAGACAATAAGTGTCCTGCCAAGAACAAATTGATTACTGGCCAGACAAAGTTAACTCAGTTTTTTAGACTATGATTTTGTGTTTTATGAGCTTTATTTTAGATTTATGTTTCTGTAAAACTATTCACCAAAGCCATGTACTTAACTTTTAAAACATTTATTATTTTGGTCTGAAGCGTGTGTAAGTTTCATGTGTTAAGCATTGTTCAAAAACACCATTAAGACTGAATTATGCAGAATTTTCATAAAGTTTAATGCACAGATAAGTGTATCATTTATATTACTGGTATAGGTCAACATTACTTTCTTTTTAAAAACAGACATTTAAACTAACACACAAGTTATAATAACAATAAGGTTTTTTTTTTTTCCCCTCCACTGACAATTAAATGAGTTTTTCTTCTGAAAAGACAATGTAGACCAACAGGTATCAGACTTGCCAACAAGGTCGGTAGACTCTTCCCAGCATACACCTGAGCACTGAAGGGAAAAAGAAGTTTAAGTTATTTAAAGGACTATAATTATCACAAAAAGTTAAGAAAAAAATAGACCTGTTATTAACTAATTTTGAGGAAACCAAGATTGCAAATACTAGATGCTTTTTAATGTCACATTTTTTGACAGACATCATTTAATATCAAGTGGAATTGAACCATAGTCTTACTGGATTTTGTTTTTATTAGATTATATTAACCCAGAACTCTTTTTATGGTACTTGGCTATAAGAATTCAATTTTAAAGAGGCTACTCACTGTCAAAATCTCTCCTTCCTATAGGAAATTTAGCTGAGTTTTCTTCATCCCCAATTTCTCTCTTTTCTTGTGTTGATTCATTATTCTGAACTCCATCATCAGCTGGAAAAGCTACAGATCCTTTTAATGCAAGATAAGGCTTTATAGCCAAATTCAGTGGTAGACCATGATTTACGAAATTATGTTTGGAGCCTGTGTTCTGTAAAGAGGAGGTTAATTTGTGTTTAGCTGTCTTCAGAATGGGACTACAATGTAATTATATGACAATCTTATTGATCAATTCTAAAATGTTCTGCACTTTTTTTTTTGACTCTTTAAGAACTTATTGGGAAAAAATATCTACTTCTTATTTGGATAAGAGGTATTCTCAAAGATGGGAGAACCACCTGGTACATAAGAAATTTCATCATTTATCCTAATGCGTCTTGTGACTATATTTGCGTATATTTCTGTCTATAAAATAAAAATACCAATTTTACTTTTTGTATGATAAATCATTTACATTTCCATTGCAATAAAAGACAAGTCACTTACCTTTGAATTTTTGTTTTCTTCGTCATTCATGAAACTGCTCTCATCATTTTTATATTGTTCCAGAGAAGGTGCAACATCTGATCTTTCTGCAGTATCTTCCTTCTGAAAGGCTTTTCCCATCCTGAATGTGTTAAATACCATGTCATCTTCTAAATTTCTTATGGACTTGGATGCTGAAAGTAAAATACCTTGAGAAAACAAAGAAAAAGTTAGTATTAGTATGTAGGAAGAAAGACTAATTTTTGCCATTCTTAATATAATGTTTGCATAAAGTCAAACAAGAATGTGTGAAATGAAAAATTTCGCTGTCGACCTGCTTGCTAAATGATTCCCTGCCTTTATATATTTTCCAGCTTGAATAGAAAACACTTCAGAGACTTACACTTTCATCATTTTAGAAATGACTCATCAGATAGAGGCCAGCCTTTTGTATAACTGCTAATACCTACATTGTTTTGGGGTTAGTGGCATATTGTTTATTTTGAATGTGAATTTTCTCAGAATCTGATTAAGATCCTTGGTAGAAGGCTTTCTATTGAGAGATTATAGTCTGTTGAAAATGAGTTGTTATTAAGGAAGACCATAGAATATTAGGCTTTCAATATTATTGTTTCCTTCTGTGTATTTTGTGATTAAGATATTAGAACTTGGGTTATTCATTCAAGGATGGTAAGGATAAAAGTTATTTCCTTTTAATCCTGATTAAATTGAAATAATCTTCAGAAAGGATTTCTTTTATAAATACTTGACATAGTCTTTGGTGATTAAGTACATATAAGTATTTGTACTTTATAAGTTAGTGTGAACAAAAAGAGATTCATGCTTCACCTAAAACATGAGATGAAATATGTCTTATCTCCGGGTTTACGAAAGAATAATACTGATATTTATTAGTGAATTTAGCAATTAATGGATTAAAAAGTCCATGAAGAGAAAATTTACGTGCTCCATAAATATTAATTTTGGAAGTTGTGTGATTTTTAATCATAAATTTTAGGGTTAATTTCTAATTTTGATCCCAAGAAGTATTCCATTCTTATACATATCTTCTGGTATTTATGTGTAAGAGTTTTTAATAGGATATATTTTCATGTATGGAATTGCTGGGTTATAGAGTATTTATTGTGTATTGTATAGGAGTATTAATGCATATATTAAGCTTTACTAGTGCCAACATGTTTTCTAGAATATTAGTAACCAATTTGTGTCCTCACTAGCAGGGCACAAGAATTTCCATGTATATGTGGGTCCCCTTGTGAACTCTATTCCACTAGCAAATCTATAATCTTAATATAACTTTATATTTTAGTATCTGGTGGTTAAAGTTTTCCAGCTCCCTACTTCCCCACCAATTTTTCTTGTACAGCTATTTTTGGACATTTTTTTTCATATAAATCTTAAAATCAGTTTTGAATTCCGTGAGAAAATGTGGTAGGATTTTAAGGTATTATGTTGGTTCTATACATTAGTTTTAGAGAGGAATTGAGAATTAAAGTTCTTTATAATTTAATTATAATTTTTGGTTATTGTAAGTGGTATCTTTTTTAAAATGGTGAGTTCTAACATTGCTACGTATAAATGCAATTGGCTTTTGTGTAAGTGAGCTGATGTAGAAATTACTCTCTGAACTCTTTTTCTAATAGCTTATAAATGTATGGATTCTTTAGGATTTTCTATGAACGCAATTGGTAAAAATAATAAAACAATAGTATTTTATTTCTTACTTGTAAATTTTTCTGTATGATATGTGTCTCTGTGGCTCTCAATGTGTTCATACACATTGGCCAAAACCTCCAGTAAGTGTTGAAAATGGAGATAAGGGACATCTTTGCAGTATTAGTGATTTTATAGACAATGGTACTAATTTTCACCACTGAGCATAATATTTGCCAGAAGTTTCATATAGACTCTCTTTATAATGTATAGGATGTCTCTTCTATTTTGGCCTTACCAACAGTTTTTATCACAAGTTGTTAAATACCATTGAATACTTTTTCTTTATACAAATGAGATGATCATATCATTTTTCTCCTTCAGTCTTTAATAAATTAATAGATTTTTCTAAAATTAAACTAGTCATGTGTTCATTAAACAAACCTTTTAATTACATATAATCTGGAAATAATTTGATTCAGCACATTTTGCATTTATTATGAGTGAGATCAATCTGTAAATTCTCTTATGTTGACATAAGGTTATACTAATTTCATAAAATAAACTGAGGGAAAACATTTATTCTTTTTCTTTACTGTTTAACTGTTTGGGTTTGCTGTCTTCTTGGTGCTTTTTTTTCTTAATGATTAATTTACTTTCAATAGCTATAGAAACATTCAGCTTCCCTGTTCCTTTTTAAATTTGTTTTAGGAATGTTTATTCTGGAATTTATCCATTTCATCTACGTATATTTTATCAGAGGTAGACATAGTACTGATTCAGTTGGGGGCTATTTAAATATTATTGGGCAAATATATTCCAAGTATGTTTATAAATAAAAGACTTCTTTGCATTTATCCTTATCTTTTGTTTTTTTCAGGTGCAGTCCTACTGTATAGCCCAGCCTGACCTCCTACTTGCTATGTAGTTCAGTCTGGCCTTGAATTTGAGACCCTCCTGCCTTAGCCTCCTGAGTGCTAGGATTACAGGTATGCATCACCGTGCTATTCCAAGTTTTCTTATCTTTTTAATATTGTTAATTGTGCCCTTGTTTGCCTACCAGGGTTGAAACCTGCTTTGGAGGTGTCTGTTCATTCTACAGAAGTGTTATGTTAAGTGGTAACCATTTTCTTAGTTCTGGGAGTGTAATAAATATTAATAATTATGTATTTTGTTTTAATTTTCCACTGGATGAATTGGTTTGGCTGATCTTCACTTAAAATTGAGACAAAATCCAAACCATTTTGGTGGTTTAGAAAAATTAGTTAATGTTTTTCCTTTATTTTGCTTAAACTGTCATAGCCTCTGAACATTATGAGGTTTTTCCCATAACCATTTAATTATGGAGATAGTTTCCAGTTTTTCTAATGATAACTTTTTTTTTAAAGTGTTGGTTACTCTGATGTGCAATGGAGCATAGTAGATTTCTTTTTCATTGATGCTGAAAATGAAAATTCCCCAAGTGGTAGAAAGGAACATTGAGATGGGATTGGGTAGTTTGGAAAACCCTGGGGAAGCAGAAGGTTTATATCGAATGTGATCTGCATTTGATATAAGAAAACTTAAAACTCCCTCTCAGATTTCTACAGCAAACAACCTGTATGTGTCTACCTACAGTCTACCATTACCATTTTGTTTGAATTCTTCTACGTCTTCTATCTCACCAGCAATTATCTTTTTTTTTAATGTCTTTCAAAATATATTGAACATTTTTCATTAAATACCTCAGCATATATTTCAACTGGAATTTAATATTTGCTTACAGGTTTTTAAGGTAAAATTTACAGAAAGTGAAATGTATAAATCAAATGTATATGTCTGCTGAGTTTTGACAAATGGGTATACCTATGTTACTTAAACTTCTTTCAAGATACAGGATATTGTCATCCTAGTAGGTTAAATCTTGCTTCTCCATAGTTTTTCCATATCACCCTCCCCTCACTATCCCTCACTTCAGCAATCTGCTCTGAGGCAATGACTGCCGTAATTTATTCCATCATGAATTAGTTTTGACCTTTCTGGAGTCCTGTAGTATGTAGTCTTTTATGAAAGTCCTATTTTACTCATTATATTTGACATTCATCTGATTTGTTATGTGAATCAGTAGTTTTACCTTCTTATTATCATTACATGAATATCCCACAATTGGCTTATTCATCGTCCTGTTGATGGACATTGTATCCAGTTATTGGCAATTATGAACAAGGCTTTTCTGCACATTCTTTTTTGTTCATTTTTATTAACATGTATTTATTGTACAGGGGAATTCATTGGCTAATTCCAAATAGGCTTACATTGTACATTGGTTAGATCACCCCACCATCTCCTTCCTGCAACCCCATCCCTGCCCCACTGAAAGTAATTGCAAGACGTTTTCATGTTCTACTTCATATACGTATATGAAGCCATCAACCATATTCTCTCACCTTTCATGTCCTTCATTCACCCTTCGCCTCCCACAAATACCCTTGCCACACTGTACTTATTTTACAGTCCTGTCTTTCATTTTTAATTCCAAAGTCAATGTTCAGGGGTTTTTCAATGTATTCCAGCTGTGAACATACCCTAGTTTGGACAGTTCAATCCCCTCTGTAACTCACTTTTATCCCCTTTATCTACATTTTTATTCACATTTTTTATGGACATTCATTTTTATTTTTTGAATAAATACCTAGGCATGGAATTGCTGGGTCCCAAGGTAGATGTGTACTTAATTTTATTTAAAATTGCCCACTTCTATGAGCACATGATAAAAGCGAGAGCACACAAGGGAGGGGTGAGGATAGGTAAGACACCTAAAAAATTAGCTAGCATTTGTTGCCCTTAACGCAGAGAAACTAAAGCAGATACCTTAAAGCAACTGAGGCCAATAGGAAAAGGGGAACAGGTACTAGAGGAAAGGTAGATCAAAAAGAATTAACCTAGAAGGTAATACCCACGCACAGGAAATCAATGTGAGTCAATGCCCTGTATAGCTATCCTTATCTCAACCAGCAAAAACCCTTGTTCCTTCCTATTATTGCTTATACTCTCTCTACAACAAAATTAGAAATAAGGGCAAAATAGTTTCTGCTGGGTATTGGGGTGGGGGAGAGGGAGGGGGCGGAGTGGGTGGTAAGGGAGGGGGTGGGGGCAGGGGGGAGAAATGAACCAATCCTTGTATGCACATATGAATAATAAAAGAAAAATGAGAAGAAAAAAAATAAATAAAATAAAATTGCCCACTTATTTTCTAAAATGGTTGTATCATTTTATTCTTCAATCAAGAATATATTATACCTATGTTGCTCCACCCCCTCACCAGCATTTGATGTTGTCTTAATTTTAACCATCCTGACAGATGAGCAGTGGTATATCATCATGGTTTTAATTCATTGTTCGATAACCAGTGATGCTGAATATTTTTTCTTATGTTTTTAAGCTATTCCTATCTTATTTTGTGAAGTCTTTATTTAAATCTTTTGCTCATTTTTTTGGATGAGGGAATGTTTCTTTCTGTTACTGAACTATAAGTGTTCTTTATGTATATTGCTCTGTGTGTGTGTGTGTGTGTGTGTGTGTGTGTGTGAAAAAGAGAGAGTATATCTCTCAATCTTTCCTTAACTTAGTGGAATGTTTGATGAACAGAAGTTTTTCATTTTGATAAGTCATAATTTATCAATTCTTCTGAAAAATTTGTTATTGTATTCTGTGTCCTAAGAGGAATTTGCCTACTTACAAGATATGGATTTATTTTCTTACACTTTTCCCAAAAGCTTTATGGTTTTTGCTGTTAAATTTAAGTCTGTGATCCATTTCATATTAATTTTTGTATATGGTGAGGGGGGTAGGGAATGTGTTCTTTTTTTTCAAATGGATATCCAGTTGTTTCAACATGCTTGCTACAAAGATTTTCCTTTTCCTATTGTCTTGCTTTGATGTCTTTGTCAAAATTACTAACAGTAAAGACCTCTTTGGTCTTTACTTTCTAATTTATTATTCATCTTTTTATTGATCTATACTTCACTACCATATTTTCTTGATGCATACTTGAAAATTGCTTCAAGACTTGATTTTAATGTTCTGTGGTAACTTTGTAATGACTCAGTTTATCTAGTTTCTTAGTAATATTGAAATCAGTAGTTTAAGTGGCTCAATTTGCTTCAAGACTGCATTAGATATTCTAGGTCTCAACAAACATCAGTTTTGTTATCATAGGTTGTATTTTGGGATCACACTGGAATTAAACTGGAACTCAATAACAGCGAAGTATGATAACATACAGATGAATGACATTTTTGAGTAAGTGTGGTTCAAGAAAACAATATAATAGAAAGTAGGAAGTAGTTTGAACTGAAGATAGTGAGTTTATAATGTAACGTGTGGAATTCAGCTAATGTGCTTCAAAAGAAACTTATAGTTCTAAAATGTATAGTTTACAAAATAAAAACACTGAAAACTCAGTTTACATCTAAACTAACATTTCAAGGAATTAGAAAAAGAATACTAAATTAACTCAGAAATTGGAAGTAATTGCTAAGTATTAGAGTGGGAATTAATAAAATAGAAATCAATTGTGCAGTTGAAAATTGAGCAAACTTAAAAGATTTTAAATTAATAACTTATAGCAAGACTGATCAAGAAAGAAAATTAACATTGGTTAGTAATACCAGGAATGAAAATGGGGACATTTCTACAGATCATGAAGACTATAAAAGATTAGAAGTAAAAATTATGAATAACCATTCAAATAAATTTGACTATTTTGATAAAGTGGATCAAGAATTGATAGTAAATATTAGGGGCTATGTGGGCCACACAGGTACATGGTAGTACAATAGCAGCCATGCATAATATACAACAAACGGTATGTCTGTGTCACAATAAAACTTTATTTATAAATACAGACAGCTAGAAGATCATAGTTTGCTGACTCTTGAAATAGACAAATGCTGTGGAAAAGAAAACTTGCAAGGCTGGCACAAGAAAATATGGGAAATTAAATTTTTCTATATCCATTAAATTAAATTGAATCTATAATTTAAAAGCCTTTGTCACAAAGAAAACTCAGTTCTACTGAGAAATTCTACACAATAATACCAATTTTACAAAACCTTCATAAGAAAGAGAAGGGGCACTTTGGGGTGTGGGAAGAGGAAGACTGGGGAGATATTGGCTAAATGATACCAGATTATTGCTGGGAGTAAGTTCAAGGGATCTGTTGTGTAATATAATGACTATAGTTCATTAACAGCATATTGTATACTTGAAAATTGCTAAGAGTAGATTTTAAGTGTTCTGAGGGTAGCTTTGTAATGTATCCACTTGCCTAGGCTGAATTACATTTTCTAGAATTTTACTTTATATGCTTCCAGTTGCAGTCTGGCCTACAACTGCCCCACTTTTTCCTGGGATGACTTTCAGTTTTTCTGACTCATGTGACACTTGTATGTGTGTTGTTCTGAGACAAAGGGATCTACCTGTCCTAAGGACATCCATACAATTGATATCAGACAAGATTGAGTTTCATTCTGTTCCCATTGGTTTTGACTCATCCTGGTAGATTCTAGTTTGTCCTTGATTTTTCCTACTTTATTGACATCTGTCTTCCCCAACTGCCTTCCCTGTGGATGCCAGCATGCAATGGAACGATCTTAACAAGGGCTGCTTAATTAGCTTCCAGAGTTGCGTGAGATCACATCACTGAAACAAACCAGGTATATATCTCTCTTCTCTCTCTCTCTCTCTCTCTCTCTCTCTCTCTCTCTCTCTCTGTCTCTCTGTTTCTACTTTGGTTGGAACCTGATCAATTCACATCCCAGCTCTTTATGAGTCTAGCATAAACTTGCTACCAAAATCTAAAAAGAATATTGTAAGAAGGAAAATTATAGGGCGATCTTTCTCATGAATGTGGATATAAAAATCTAAACCAAATTATTATCAAATAAAATCCACTTATGGAGATCATATTTCATGGCCAGGTGAGATATTTTCAGAAAAAATTCACTTTAAATGAATAAAGAAGGCTATGTGAACAGCTTAAGTGGTACAGTGCTTGCCTAGCTGTGAGGCCCTGAGTTTAATCCCCAGAATACAAATAAAAAAAACCAGGGTCATCTCAATAAATGCAGAAAAGCACAATGATCCACTCTGCCAAGTGCTACTGGATTTGTAAGATGAGAACTAAGTACTTATCTTTGATATTGCCATGTGGTAGTCATTGATGACCTTGATGAAGCAGTCTTCATGACACCAGAGCAAACCCTGATAGGAAAGAATAAGAGCAGTAAGTGGAGACTGAACGTAGACAATATGCCAGTGACTTATATTGAGGAATGCAGAAAAATTGGGTTGTAGGTAGAAGAAGCGTGTCACTTAAGGTAGATTTCTGCTTAAAATTGAAAGAAGTTATAGCATGATGGTAGGACAAGTGGCATTGTTGAACTTGTATGGCAAACAGTAGGTTTTATATGTTATTTATAATGTGGAATGAAAAGAACATCCATCCTCCTTCTCAACTCTTAAATATGTGTGGTGGTCGAAAGGTTAGTAAATTGGAATTTATAAGTATTTTTTACCCAGAAGGTATAGTACAAAGATTAGGAAAGGGAAAGAGGAAACAAAGCTGTTTGGAGATGGATGTGTGGGGAAGATAAATGACTAGAGATACTCATTTCTAGATTTAGGGCAAGGACAACAGAGTACATGGTATAGCAGATTTGGCTAGCAAGAGAATTACTCCTGGCATTCCCTTAAAAGGGGGTCATGAGTCAGTCCATGTGTGATGTAGTTGTCAGAGAAAGGTTGCTCCTGGTTGGTATTTATACTGCGCAGAAATTAGCAGTGGAATAAGAACAGTTTACATCTGATTCATAAGTTGACTAGTTTTTACAGGGAAGAATTGACTTGAGTCTATCTTTAATTTGAGGACTCAAAGGAGAGATTTTTTTCTTTCTTTTTTTTTTTTGCAAGTATTGGGGATTGAACCCAGGAACTTGCACATGCTAGACAAATATTCTTCTACTTGAGTTCTACCCCAGACCTTTTGTTTGTATTTTATTTTTGAGATAGGGTCTTGCCAACTTTGCCTAGACAGGCCTTGAAGTCATGATCCTCATGCCTCTGGCTACTGACTAGCTAGGATTACAGATGTACACCACCATGCCCAATTTCAGAAGAGAGATTGAAGGGATCCTGCACACAGACTTCTAGGAAGTGCTTAGAGATGCCTCATAGACATGAGGTCCAGCTGAGAGTGGTGGAGGCAGTAAAGTTCTTCCATTTCGTTCCATCAGTGGGAGTGAGTAGGGTATCTTCTCATGATGCATTGGAGAGTGCTTGAGGGATGGCAGAGTGGGAAGTGCAAGAAGAGGTGGTTGATGCTCCAGTTTTAGTCCAATGTGTGTGAGACCAGTTGGTCTCTTGCTTTGTTCCATGTTTACATCTATTAAGTATGTAAAATATTTATGTTGCAACAATATATATTTGAATTTTGCTGAGTACTTGGCTCAAGTAGTAGAGCATTGCCTAGCATGCATTCCAGACCCTGGGTTCAATCCCCAGTACTGCAAATGAACAAAACCAATTTTGAATTATAAGTCTGACTTACACATAATTGTATAAGGATTTGAATCCATCTGTAAGGATGCTAGTGGCCTGGCTGCTTCCCTGGGTTTCATTACCAGATGGTATATTGTTCTTAGTGTCTTGAAGGTAGAATTACTAAAATTGTTAAAGTCAGATGAAAAGCCAATTCTCGTGAGTTGAATGTCCTTCATTTTTAGATCTTTAGACTAATCTTGACAATTGCCTTAACACTATTGTTTCAAATCAAGATGTAAGTAACATTAAGAGTCTCTTTAATATGCTTGAGATTATTTTCATGGCTGTATTTTCCATTTGCTTTGTACAGACAATTCTTGGCTTTTGTTTTGATTCTTAGCAATGTTGGAGTCATCTGATAGCATGCTTCCAGGATAACAATCTGATGATAGCTTTCAACATTGGGTTACCAACAAGAATTGTTATATGTATACATTGATTCATAATTTCAGGTTTCCTCACTATTATTTATGGTAATACTGCATTCATCTTTCGTTGTTGAGTATGTTAGGAATCCTGTGTTTGTACTCTCATAACTGTCTTTAGCCCTCAGACATTCCTACTTATTATACTGAGAAGTCTAGACTCTCAAAACATTTTGAAATATAGTGGTTTCCACCGTGTAGGATGAATACATGATTCATTTGTTCTGCTTTGTTTTTTTGTTTGTGACATCTTGATACTGATGTATGCAAGTCTTTTTATTCTGTGTGTGTACATTGCTTTTTACTGCCATCTTAACTTTATTTGTGATGCTCCCTGCTCTTAAAAGTCCCTCATCTGTCCACCCGTCTAAATCTAAAATATCCTTTAAGATCCTTCTTGTAGCTTTTTCTGAGTATTACAACTAGATCCTTGTTTTTGGAATCCTTGTATTTGTAGTATATTATCATCCTATTTAAAAATTACTATATCTTATACTTATTAGCTTATCAAGGCTCTGCATATGTAGAATATTGCCTCGATGGCTTTACTTCAATATTTCTTGTGTCCATGCCATGTAACTTTGTAGCATCTGCTCATTCTTTGACTCTGGTCTCAGGTAGGTGACTTGCTTTAACTAATAAGATACTATTAGATATTACACAAAGAGAGGCTTGACATAGTGTTGCACTTTGGGGGATTTCCCTCTTGAATACCTGCTGTCACCATGAGAACATTCCTGTGCTAGCTGTTGGAGAAGGCCACATGGAAGAGAGCCATGTTACCCCAGTGGTCGGTCACAGCCTAAGCCATCATCCATCAGCAGACATCTGTTCAATCACCAGACATCTTACAGTGTCTTCCCAAACATTAGAAGGAGTCTAACTGAGCTCAGCAGATATTCCTAGCTAACTCCTCCCACTTTATCCCCAAAGCATAAGCCATAAACATTATTGTGTGCCTTCTGAAGTTCTGCATGTATTACAAGAAGAGAAAATTAGACCAATGTTTCTCAAGAAAGTATTATTGTAGCAATAGATAAGTGATAGAAATATCATGGGATGGCCCATACCTTCCCCATTAAGTGTATTTCTTACTCCACTCTCCAGCTATAGTGGCCTTCTTTCTGTTCCTATGATATGCCAATATCACTTTCAGCTGAAGATTTTCCCCACTGTTTCTTCTGTTAGGAGCATCTTCCTCCTGTTATTTGTATGAGCATTTACCACTCATCACCATGAGGCTCAGCTCAAGTATTATGATTTCTGAGAGTGCTTCCTTGACCCCCATATGCTAACGAAGCCCCCATCCCTAGTCATTCCCTATTCCATTTCATTCTCTATTTTCTTAACAGTGCATATCTCTAAAATTATCTTATTTCTTTACATGTTTATTGTCCATCTCACTAGGGCAGAGACTTTGTTTATCCTTCTCCCCTCTGTTTTAAGAACAGAGTCTAGTACACAGTAAACTTTCAATGAGTATATGATAAGCATATGGATGATTTTTTTTTTGTTAATCAAAAGAACAGATAGTACAAGGTATGCTGGGTTCTAGATTACAATAATTTATTCATTTCCTAGGTTTGCTGTGACAAATTATCATAAAGTGGGTGCCTTGAAACAGCAGAAGCTTATTTCTTACCATTCTGGAAGCCAGAAATACAAAACCAATGTGTGAAAAGGGCAGTGCTCCCTCCAAGGGTTCCAGGGAAGTCCTTTCTTGTGTCTTCCAGCTTCTGGTGATTGTTGGCAATCATTGGTTTGTGGCTGGCTGCATCTCTCTTTGCTGCCTTTGATGATATTCTCCTCTATGCCTGCCTCTCAAAAGGATTCACATGGTGATATTTAGTGCCCACTATGATGATTCAGGATTATCTCCTCATCCCAGTGTTCTTAACTTAGTCACATTTACAAAGACTCTTTTTATAAATAAGGTAATATTCACAAGATTTCAGGGATTTGATAGGAATTATTTTCAGGAGGGGGCATTTTTTTGGCCTACCACAAGTATAAATGGATATAGTCAACTTAGCACATGAGGGACAGAATAGCATCATTTAAGAGCATGTGTTACTGACAGAAAGCAGAATCCTCAAGAGGTTGGATGTGGCTTCATTTAGGACAACTAGAGGTCTTACAGAAGTTGGGTGGAATGTTGGTTACCAGAGGCTGGAGTCGTAGGTGACAGGGGAAGTGGATATGTTAATGAAAGTGTACAAAGTTTCAGTTAGACAGGAGATATAAGTTCTAGTGACCTATAGCACAGCATAGTGACTATGGTTAATGCATTGTATACTTTAAAACTGCTAAAACAGTAGATATTTAAATGTTCCTACCATAAAGAAATAAGTATGTGAAATGATGGAGATGTTAGTTTGATTTAATTATTTCAAAATGTATACATGCATAATGTTACATTATACTCTATACAAATATAATTATTTCTCAATTAAAAAGAAATAATCCTACGGCACTGTGAACCCTTAGATCATGGAAGGCTTCTCCTCGCCACGATTTAGTAAAGAAACAGCCTGCCTGCCAAGTCCCCACCCCGTAGGCCTGCAGAGCCACTGCACTGGGCCACAGCTCCGCACTGGATAAATGCACCACCACCACCAGTATCCCCACCCCTAAATAAATTTAAAAAAGAGTAACTGGATTTGAATTCAGATTTACCACTTACTTGGATATGACCATGCTACTTAACCTTTCTGCACTTATTTCCTCTTCTGTATAACATAGATAACAGTAATGCCAGTTTTAAGTTATTGTGAGGATTAATTGGTAAGCACTCAGAACAGTTCCTGTGATACAGTAAGCAGTCAATCAATGTCATTGCACTTGTACAAGCATTTGCACTTGCACCTTGCAAGCATTTCCTAGGGGCCAGGTTTGTTCTAAGTGCATTTGATGCCTTTGACAACTTAATTTTTACCACAACCTATGTAGTAGAGACTAAGTCATTTATTTGCTCGAGGTCATATATCTAGTCTGTGGTAGAAGTGAGGTTGAGACCCTTCATTTATGGAGTCTGTGCTCTTAACCACCTTGTGTGCAGCTGCTATTGTTTAAAAAATAATTGCTATGAGATTACTGTTAGCTATTAACATTTCCAGGAGAACTAGAGTTTTCTAGGAGACACGTGAATCACAGAGAAGAAATCATGAATCTTTATAGCCTTGGGTTAAGTTGGCTTTCTTTTGGGAAAATAGCAGCTTATTGGTTTCACTACCTTTTTGGGAAATGTGAATTATTGGGACAGATTATGGAGACATTCACTCCCTCTTCAGAGATGTAGGTAAGTAGAACCAGTTAGTATAACTTTCTGCTTCTTATTTTGTTCCATTAAGAATATGTTTGATATATGTCCATTAAAGCACCTTTTTATCTACTATTGACTGTTGTAACTATAAGATCAGCTTTTAACATGTTGTGCATGTTAGTGTAATTAAATATCTGAATTAAGAAAAGCCCTTTGTAAAATTGGGTAGCATCTGCTTCTGGTTATTGGAATGTAAAATTAAAATGTAAGGTTACTGAGAGTAGGGGAGTCTGCTGTTTTATTCCACCAATCCCACCCCCCCTCCACACACCAACAACTCTCTGCTGCCACCTACTCTCAATGGTCCCTTTTAAAACTTAGCCTCAGAATAGACCTTTGAAAATGCAAGTTGTATCACTTCATTTGTCTATTAAAAACCCTCCAAACATCACCATTATTCTTTGAATTACATTTAAGGTTCCTATAGCAGTCTCCAAGCTTCTCCTCCATCTGTTGCTCCTTTTGATCCATTTTGTGCTCCTGACTTGATCACTCAGCTCCAAGTACACTGGGCTATTTGCCATTTCTTGAACATGCGGGTTCCCTGAACTTGGTGTTTCCTTGCCTGAAATTCTCCTCAGATCCCTGCCTGGCTTTCCCCCTTTACCTCCAAGTCTTGTTTACAAATCATCTTTTCAGTGAGACGTTCTCTAGCTAGCTCTTTTCCTCACCAGATGTCCTGTCCCCCTTTCCAACTTTATTTTTCTTCATAGAACTTATTACCACCTGACATGCTATTTACTTTACATTTGCTGTGTATTTTATATTTGTTTATTGATTGTCTCTGACCACCAAACTACAAACTCCATGAAGGTGGGAATTTTGATCAGTTTGTTCATTACCGTTTCTCTCTAGTGCTTTAGTGTTTGACACATAGTGAGCACTCAGTGTGCATGGAATAATTGAATGAATATTCTGCAGTGTGATAGTACAGTTATCCATGTAGCATGGCTTGGGATGGGATGTGGTCTGCCTATTTATTAACATTACTACAGGGATGTTATTTCTGTGGATTTATTTGTATTCTAAATGTTTACTTTCATAATCATAACTTAATACCATGTGCTTGAAATGCTGTTGGTTCTCTACATAGTTAAAAATTGTTAAACTCTTTTCTACCCTTTCTTTAAATATAACTTAGAAAAGAATTCTTGTACAAACAATGTATTGACAATCTCTCCTAGATTTCTTTTGGTTTTGTATATTGTTGGGGTAGTGGTATTTGGAGAAATGAATACTATCATCATAAATATAAGTGAAGATCCCCACTCTACTCCAAACTCCAAGAAATTCCTAAGTGAACATTTAATACAAACTAATGGAGGTCACATAGAATAAGATGAAAATGAGATAGTGTGGTAGATTGCGTTAGTCACATTTCAAGTGTTCAATTGCCACATGTGACTAGTGACTGCCATATTGGACAGTGTAGATACAGAACATTTTAATCACTGCAGTAAGTTCTATCAAACAGCACTGCTCAGCAATGGAAACTATAAACAATAAGATGTAATTGTTTTATGTTTTATCTTCCCAGTGGGGAAACAGAGGAATTGTGTCTTGAAATTCTCTTATGCCTTTATTCATTCAAATGTTTATTGTACATCTAAGTTTATTTGCCAGATACTGAACTAGGCCCTGGGAATTTAGTGGTGGTGGTGGACAAGATAACCTCACGTCTTTCTTTATGGAGCATATATTCTAATTGGAGAGATAGTGAAATTAAGTAGATAATCTTACAAATAACGAATCATACAAAGCAAATAATCATACAAATAAACAGTTTATAGTAGCTGTTTAAGTGACTGTTGATGAATTGCTGAATGTGCACAATCCCAATAACTTCTTAGGTACTGACAAATTATAGGAACAAAAAACTAGATAGTAATTTACAGTTGAGGTCTACAGACATCAGAATTTCAGTGCAGTCAATAAATTTTGTAATGCTCAAGCTGTTTTGTTGTATTTTTCTTGTTTCTGACATAGCAAAGATTATGTCAGTTGCCTTGTGGTTTAAAACCACAGTTATTCTGGGAGTACATGGTTGCCATCATCAAGCAATAACTGATCCAAATGCATTCCAGCCAAAGGTCTTGCCAATGATGGAAAGAAATGATGTGTCCTGGCAGTTGCTAAAAATTATGTTTTTCTTGTTGATGGTAATCTTTGTGTCTTGATGCCCTTCATATGTTGTGACATGTGCATATGACTGTTCCCTAGGAGGCAGACATCTGCTGTCAAATTCATTCAAGCAGCACTTACCTCTGCATAATTTGCAGTTATGGAGATGCCTAATAAATGCTTCCATGCTGCTGAAGTTGTCAATGATGTTTCATAGAAAGTTGTAGAAGATAAGCCAAGAAGATTGGCACTTGACCATTGTTAATTATTTTCATTTAGTTTCTCCCTCACATCATCAAGTCTTACATTATCAAGTCTTTGCAATTTTCTTTAATATGAAAGAGGCTAACTTCTCTGACTGAGAATTATTTTCATTTTGCTGATCTTTGCAACTTCATCCAGACTTCTTTAAAATGGTGTATATAGTGTCTGCTTTTTATTGTTGGACACCAACAAGGCTGATAACACTAATAATCAGAATGATTATTGTATCAGTTAATAATTAGCTAAGTAACATCAATTCACAATCAAGGCACTTAAATAAAATGGCATTTAGTTTTCCTATATAAAGATGGGTCACAAAATAATTAGCGTAGGGCCAATGTGATGAGTCTACAATGTTACTAGGGACTAGGTTCCTTCATTCTTTCTTTTGGGCCATACTTAATTTCTTCTTCAAAGTCACTTGGTAGTTGGGGCAACTCCAGCCACCCTGGATTCCTGGCTGGAAGGAGATGAATGGGGAACTGGGGGAAGGGTATACAAAAAAGGCATATTACATTTGAGTCAGCAGCTTCCTCTAAAGCCCTTTTCTGAAAGCTCAGGTACTTTTTGCCTCTCACAAAATTATCCCTTGTTGCAACAAAAGCCAGGAAGTAATTTTTAGCTGGACCCAGCTGGCACATCAAATAATATTGAAGTTATATTAATAAGATAAATTAGAGGTATATAACTTTTTTGTGGCCAGGTGTGCTTATGCACACTAATCTCAGCACGATAGAAGCAGAGATGGGAGGACTGAAGGTTTGAGGCTAGCCAAGGTTGCATAGTAAGATCTATCTCAAAAGAAAAAAAATACAAAAAAGAAAAAAGGAGGAAAGAAGGAGGAAAGGAGGGAGGGGGAAAGAAAGGGAGGAAAGGTGGGAGGAAGGAAAAAGGAAGGAAGGGAGGGAAGGAAGGAGGGAGGAAAAGAAGGATTGATGCTCAAAAAGCATTTGATTAAACCCCACAAATATTTCTTAAAACAATTCTTTTGGTGGCTTTGGAATTTTATGTCAGGGCCTCAGGCTTAGGCAAGCAGTCTACCACTTGAGCCATTTAATCACTGAGTTACACCTCCAGCCCTTAGTATTTTAAAGTATACTCCTACATACTCCTATATATGTATGTATGTATATATTAAGATGTTAACTATAAATCAGTGTCAGGTGGGTCCTTCAGAAAGGATTCCAGAAGAAGGCATTGTCAGTGATACCGATGATCCTGATTCTGTGTTGGCCTACACTAACGTATGTGCTGTGTTTCAGGTTTAAACAAGAAAGAATGTTTTTGCTTATCAAAAGATACTTAATATAATTAGTTTTCAACGATCCCTTTGTGGTCCACATCTACAAAAAAATCCAGCCAAACTCAAGTCCTCTCCAAATCCCACACCCATAGAAAAGCTCATACCAGAATTTTTAGCAAGTATGGTTTGGGAATTTATTTTGTTTAGTTTTTTAAAAAATTAAATAGTGTGCAGCTTAGGTGTGTAATACACTAAGCTATCCAGGTTTGCAGAAATGACTTCATGATGTTTGCACAACAAAATCCTCTAACAACAGACTTCTTGGTATGTGTCCCTGTCATAAGTGGGATACAGCCATATGTTTGTGTATATATGCATGTATATACACACACTGTAACCTTTCTCTAATAAATCACAACCATGAGTAAACAACTTCTGAGTTCTGAGTCCCAAGGAATCAGTGAGTGTAATGAAATACCTACATACTGGTAAAAACTTCATAGAAATCAAGATCCTGTTTATCAGTGATAGAATAACTAGAATAAATGTTCAATCTAAACTATACTTTTAAAAATCTTAACAAACTTTGAAAAAGACAAAAATTTTACTGAGGAAGTTAAGAGAAGACTCATATAAATGGATGGGGGGTTGCTAACATATCATTTCTTCCCATATTTTTAAAAAAAGTTTAATCATCTGAGAAAACAGCCTATACATTTTGGGGGGAAATAATTGTGAACCAAGAGTTGGGGTATGATTCAAGAGGTAGCTTGCTTGTCTAGCAAGCTCAAGGCCATGGGTTCAAACCCCAGGACCACCAAACTTTTTTTTAATTGTTAGCAGGGCCTTACTTCCACATAGAAAAAACTTATTTTTTTTTGTAAAAAACTATATTAATTACAATAGTATAGTATATACAGAGCCAAGCATTGAATGACAAGCTCAGAATTATACCCACATATGTATTAGAATTTAGTATAATCTTTAGGTTTCATTCTAGTCAATGAAGAAAAGTTGTTTTACCTAGTGGCTATTGTTGAGATAATGGTATAAACTTTAGGGAGGAAGGAAACTTAGAGTTCTGTTTGTCATGCTAGAAAAATGCTAACTGGGCGTGGTGCCTCACACCTGAAATTCTAGTTACTTTGGAGGCAGAGATCAGGAAGATTGCAATTCCAGGCCAGCCCAGATAAAAAGTTCATGAGACCTCATTTCAACCAATAAAAAACTGGGCATGTTTGTGCATGCCCATCATTCTAGCTATGTGGGAATTGTAAATAGGAGCATTACAGTCCATACCTGCACCGGCATAAATGCTAGACTGTATTTGAAAAATACCCGGAGCAAAAAGAGCTGGAGAAATGACACAAGTAGCAGGGCACCTGCCAAGTAAGCACAAAGCCCTGAGTTCAAACCCTAGTACTGTCAGAAAAATGAAGATGTTGATATATATTTATGTACATGGGAAGATTTTTAAAGTTTATTTAATGAAAAATATAAAACAGCTTAGGTACATTTATTTATTTATTGGTTTCAATATTTTATTTTATTTATTTTTTCATTTTTCTTTTATTATTCATATGAGCTTAGGTACATTTAAAAAACAAGCACATATATTTGTGTGTGTGTGAAAGATTATACACTAAAATGTCAACAGTTATTTCTGGGTAGTAGGATTACAGGTTAAAATATATGTATTTTCTTTATGATTATATTCTGAATTTTCCATATTAAGCCTTATTATAGGAAAATGTCAACTAAAAATAACCAGCCTCTACTACATTAGTTTTTTTTTTATCAGAATTCACATAGGAAATACATTTTTAAAAAATTGATTTATAACTTACACAGTTTATTTTATCCCTGGCCATTCTGTACAGATTCATGCTGATTCCACAGCTCCAGATTGAGACTTCCTTCCTCCTGTTCTAGTACATAATTTGAGTTATTTCCTTGATTTTCAATATTTCTATTTTGTTTATGACTAGCCATTTCCTTTTTTGTCATGACCCTAGAATTCCTTACAATTGAGAGTTGACCTATGGCCAGTTTTGTTTGAACACACTCCTATCTAGAGAGTAGTTATGGATAGCCATGGCTGTTCAAGATAACATTTACAAAGATTTGAATAAAGGTGTATTTTATGTTCAAACATTGGTGGTGGTGGTGGTGATTAAGAATCTGAATGTGATACACCAAAGTAGCCTTTGCTAAGAACTTTGGAGAAATGTTAAGGTTATGTTTGGCATGATATTTGGAAAGAAATGAAGAAACGTAGGTCCCCAAAATATTTTCAATATATAGTTGTTCAGCTAGGCTTGTAAGAATATCATTTAGAATATGGCTTCCTCTTAAATTATCCTCTTTACATTTTCTAAAAGAGAAACCCTGAATGGCTTAATATGGTGTTTCTTTATCAAGCAAAAGTCCACACCAAACAATTTCACATGCATTTGGCTTCATATTTAGCTACCATGTGGATTTCTATCCATCGAAGAATGTGATCGATACTCTGGTTACAGTTGCCTTTCCATCCATGGTTTTGGTGAGTTAGTTTTCCTTGAAACTCTCTTGACATGGATTATCAGTATAGAACTCTGAAGCTGCCTTTCATGGAGATGGGCTCTGAGCTGGTATCCATTGATACGAGGAATACAGTGAACATACTGATAATGACATCATTACTACTATTCTTCTTCTCCTCCTCCTCTTCCTCCTCCTCCTCCTCCTTCTTCTTCCTCTTCTTCTTCATCCTTCTTCCTTCTTCCTTTTTTCTCCTCCTCCTTTCTCTTCCTCCTCCTTCTCCTCCTTCCCCTTCTTCTCCTTTCCCTTCCCCTTCCTCTTCCTCCTCCTGTGCTGTACTGGACTTTAACTCATGGGCCTTGTGCTTGCTAGACAGGCCCCACTTGAGCCATGCCCCCAGTTGAGAATGACAGAGTTCTTAATTTTATATATATTGATATGCATGGCTTACATTGTCTTCACCTTACCAAATGGCTCTACTGTGAAGTCTTGTTCTCCTGTTTCTTCTGCTTCCTGCACAACCTCTTTTCCTCAGCAATTTCCCTCTTGCTACCAAGGATCTTAGAATTCAATGAATCTTCCAGGGTCAAAGGCTTAAGTCTGGTCATCACCATTCACATCATTCTCCAGGATTGCATTAAGGATGTTGCCATGATTGTTTAATACTTGTTGTTGTTTTGATAGCTACTTTATTTTAATTCTGAACTAAAATTGCTGATTTTTTTCATTATGATTATGGTTTTTAGGAACACAGCACTCTAGTTTGCCACTGAATGTTTTAATTAAGTGGGAGGTACTAGGAGAACAAACATTAAGTGACAGCTTTAGAGAGAGTTTTAAAAACTAGTTCCAGAATGGATGATCTTACTGTATTCCTTTCTAGGCATATCTTCTCTTCATGCAGTTAGTTACAATACTTGGAGGATCGCTTCTAGTGCTGGCACCAAAGTGGTCAGTTTTCCACTCTCTCTCCCAGAAAAGATCAGGAAGTGCAATAAGGTTCATGAAAATTTAAGCTTGAAGTTTAGAAAACTCAAAACAACCCAAACCCTCAAGCATTCAACTTGGTTTGAATCTTGGACAAAGGTTTGCTATGCAGCAGTGGAGTCATTCCAGTTGAAGGGCTATAGTAACTTCATTTCAGGGCTAGTGATGGGGGAAATTATGAAACCATAACTTGGATCTCATTTTAACAAAACCAAGAAACAAAACACTTACTGGGGAATCTGCATGGGAAAGGGGGCCTGCCTAACCCCAATTGCTGCTCTTTTACTGTGGCAGCTTCTCTTACTATAGGAATTATAAAACCATTCTTTCCAATTCCTCCAGAGAGAGCTGACTTTGAAATGATTGAGTAACCTGCATCCAATTTATAAGCCTCCTGATGTGCACAACAGGGAAGATCTTTCATAGGTGATTAAATCCAACAGAGTTAAGGCCTGTCAGAGTGATTTCCCTTGTGGTCAGCTTTCATTTCGAAAGTTATCCCAGGAGAACAACTGTAGTTCTCTACCTAGTTGACTTCTGAAACAAATTTTCCACTTCAAAGAGAGCCCAATAATTTAGACCCTATCCTCCTTGGATACAATTTATTTGTTCCAGGGATAAGAATTCAATTTAATGACTATTTATTGAGTGGTTTCATGATATTTGGCACAGGGGAATATATTCCATCCAAAACAGAGGTATACAACATAGAAAAAAAAGTCCTCATAGATCTTGTAGATCAGCAATATTCAACAAGGAAAATATCTGAGTACAAAAGCAATTGCAGAAAAGGATTCATTCTGAAACAATTTAGAAAACTTCAATTGGCAATAGAGTATCTCACCTCATTTACAGTTGGTCACTTATCAAACAGAAGAGCAAAATGAGGTCAAGCCTTGGGCTCTGCAGATGCGGAAGACAGCCTTGACAGACAAAGAATCAGTCCAGCTGAAGTTGTAAAGCACGCAATCTCAAAGGATTTTAGATTGTTTTGCCCAATGATCAAAGTGACTAAATTGACAGGTTTCCAGATAGAAAGTAGCATAAGTATTCCCTTGTGGTATCTGTATCTATCTATCTATCTATCTATCTATCTATCTATCTATCTATCTATCTATCTATCTATCACCTGTCGATTTTTTGAGACGGGGTCATGCTATGTAGCCCAGGCTGACTTGGAACTCAGTATGTAGTCCAGACTGGCCTCAAACTTGAGATCCTCATGCCTCAGCCTCCTGAGGGCTAGAGTTACAGATGTGTACCATCACAACCAGGTTAACTGGGTCTTTTCATTGTCAGTATATTTAGTTAGTGATTTTAATTGGATAATATCAAGTATTAACCATTCTTTTAAGTGATTGTTTCTGCTATACATGAAATCATGTTACTATGAAATTTGAACTAATTCTCATGAAATCTGAGTCACAAACCAATGAAATGTGGTTAATGATATTTGCTGTAACTGAAAACTTTCCCATTTTTGCATTTATTTTAAAATAGAATATTGTTTGAAATATTCTTTGATATCTAATTTCTTTCCTTCTTTAAGTTTATACTTTAGACTATAGGAAGCAAGACTGTTTCTTAGAATACAAGTACATCTAATTAACTTTTCAAAATTTGGAGACTTCTTAGAACTATATACCAAATGAATGATGATTATAATAAGATTATAGTTAGAAGAGGACTTACAGGAGTATCACATTCTTTTATAACGTGGAATTATAAAGCAATTCTGGCAATTTATCTTAGCTATTAGCAGCCAATCAGTAAATACTGTATAAATACTCTTATATTCAGGAATGAACCAATAGTTGAGGAAATGAAATAAACCTATAAGTTAAAAGCACATTATATACAGATATGGAAATGTCATGAAGAAACCCCTTACTATACAAATTAATATACATCAATTTCACAAAAACAAACAATCAACAAAAAAGTGGCAGGGACAGTCAGTTCCAAATAAGCAAATTATCATTTTCAGGTGCAGATGATCAAGTATTCACAGAGGATGCATAGTTGGTGCTGTATGAGTTTAGAGAACAGTGAGTAGGGTGTTTCAGAGGTGAGGGATTTATGCATCAGGAACTCGAAAATGCATGCTGTGTATGGGGTGATGGATGACCACTGTCCTGGGATTAAACACAGAGTTAATGTAGGAGACTGGTGGGAATTATACTTTGAAATGTGATATGAAACTGGATTTTGGAATACCAAGCTGAGCAGTGTGAGCTTTATTCTGTGAATACAAAGACCTCTAAGTTTACATTATATTACTTAGTAATAAAAATTTGGTGGTCATTTATATATAATCACAATTGAAGTTGAGGAGGTAGATAAGATTACCAAAGGGCTTAGAAATATTAGAAATGGAAGAGCAAATTCCTCAGACACAAGCTGTAAGACATACTTGCATTCAGTATGATGTAGATGATGAAAGGTGGAGAGGAGGTAGTGAAAGAGACAAGAAAGAAAGCAATTGAAGGACAGCAAAGAATGTGAGAGAATTACAGAAGTAAGTAAAGAAGTTTAATAATCATAGTGACTAAAAGTTCTGCTATAGAGATGAGAGATAGAAAAAGCCACTAATTTTTGACAATTTGGCTCTTTGGAGCCAATTAAGGATAATTTTCATAGAGCAGAACCAAATTGTATGAGAAATAAGGGGGCAGTGATAGTAAGAAAGTAGAAGTAGCAGATATACACAGCCTCTTGGGAAGGAGAGCGAGACCAAGAACAGTAGCAAGGTGCATCCCAGGCCTTGTGTTCTCTCTATGTAGTTTCAATCTCTCTCATGTAGAATTACCAATATCTACCAGAATTGTATCTTAGATTTAGGTCTTGTTGCCTAACTCCCATGTATTAATACTCTACTGGGGTTCAATTATGGATTTCTGCTTCTGGAATTCAACTCATGATTTCTCCATCCTACAAAAACAAAACACAAACAGCAACCGTGGCCTTTTCTAGTGTTCTCTATTTCAGAAATGATATGACAGACTACCTGGTTTCTCCTGCTAGAAAGGAGCAGGAAGGTTATTTTTAATTCCCCCATTCTTTCTTCATTTCTCTTGGCTAATTCATTGCCAAAATCTTACCTATATACTCCTTTTGGTACCTTCTGCCCACCATAGTCACCACTGTCACCTGAACTAACTAAACAATTTTCCACATGGGCCCTCTCTTGCTCCTCATAGAACCCAGGGTTCTAATGATTATTGTCACCCTCCTGTTTAACACCAACTGACTTCTTGTTTCTTTCACATGAAGCAATGTTATGGATACAACTTTGCTAGACAGGAGCAACTAACTCTACATGGAGGATTCAGGATATTCACTAAGAAGTATGAGTTTACAAGTTTTCAGGTAAAGAATTGTGTTAGAATGAAGAGGGTATGAGGGTGGCAGATTATTCTAGTTTGAGGAATATCACATGACCAAGTAGCAAATGTTTAGAAAACATTTAGAAAAATGTTGAGAGTGGTTCTCAGAAATCGGGGTGAGGAGTAGCTGTAGAGCAAGATTGTGAAATCTCTCTCATTTGGATCTTTTTTTTAATTTTTATTTTATTCATATGTGCATACAAGGCTGGGGTCATTTCTCCCCCCTGCTCCCACCCCCTCTCTTACCACCCACTCCACCCCCTTTCTCTCCCCCTCCCCCCTCAATACCCAGCAGAAACTATTTTATTGAAGAGAGAGTATAAGCCTTATTTCTAATTTTGTTGAAGAGAGAGTATAAGCCATAATAGGAAGGAACAAGTGTTTTTGCTGGTTGAGATAAGGATAGCTATACAGGGAGTTGACTCACATTGATTTCCTGTGCATGTGTGCTACCTTCTAGGTTAATTCTTTTTGATCTAACCTTTTCTCTAGTTCCTGGTCCCCTTCTCCTATTGGCCTCAGTTGCTTTTAAGGTATCTGCTTTAGTTTCTCTGCGTTAAGGGCAACAAATGCTAGCTAATTTTTTAGGTGTCTTACCAATCCTCACCCCTCCCTTGTGTGCTAAAGCTTTTATCATGTGCTCAAAGTCCAATCCCCTTGTTGTGTTTGCCCTTGATCTAATGTCCACATATGAGGGAGACCATACGATTTTTGGTCTTTTGGACCAGGCTAACCTCACTCAGAATGATGTTCTCCAATTCCATCCATTTACCAGCGAATGATAACATTTTGTTCTTCTTCATGGCTGCATAAAATTCCATTGTGTATAGATACCACATTTTCTTAATCCATTCGTCAGTGGTGGGGCATCTTGGCTGTTTCCATAACTTGGCTATTGTGAATAGTGCCGCAATAAACATGGGTGTGCAGGTGCCTCTGGAGTAATCTGTGTCACAGTCTTTTGGGTATATCCCCAAGAGTGGTATTGCTGGATCATATGGTAGATCAATGTCTAGCTATTTAAGTAGACTCCAAATTTTTTTCCAGAGTGGTTGTACTAGTTTACATTCCCACCAGCAGTGTAAGAGGGTTCCTTTTTCCCCGCATCCTCACCAATACCTGTTGTTCGTGGTGTTGCTAATGATGGCTATTCTAACAGGGGTGAGGTGGAATCTTAGTGTGGTTTTAATTTGCATTTCCTTTATTGCTAGAGATGGTGAGCATTTTTTCATGTGTTTTTTGGCCATTTGAATTTCTTCTTTTGAGAAAGTTCTGTTTAGTTCACTTGCCCATTTCTTTATTGATTCATTAGTTTTGGGAGAATTTAGTTTTTTAAGTTCCCTATATATTCTGGTTATCAGTCCTTTGTCTGATGTGTAGCTGGCAAATATTTTCTCCCACTCTGTGGGTGGTCTCTTCAGTTTAGAGACCATTTCTTTTGATGAACAGAAGCTTTTTAGTTTTATGAGGTCCCATTTATCTATGCTATCTCTTAGTTGCTGTGCTGCTGGGGTTTCATTGAGAAAGTTCTTACCTATACCTACTAACTCCAGAGTATTTCCTACTCTTTCCTGTATCAACTTTAGAGTTTGTGGTCTGACATTAAGATCCTTGATCCATTTGAGTTAATCTTGGTATAGGGTGATATACATGGATCTAGTTTCAGTTTTTTGCAGACTGCTAACCGGTTTTCCCAGCAGTTTTTGTTGAAGAGGCTGCTATTTCTCCATCGTATATTTTTAGCTCCTTTGTCAAAGACAAGTTGGTTATAGTTGTGTGGCTTCATATCTGGATCCTCTATTCTGTTCCACTGGTCTTCATGTCTGTTTTTTGTGCCAGTACCATGCTGTTTTTATTGTTATGCTTTGTAATGTAGTTTGAAGTCAGGTATCGTGATACCTCCAGTGTTGTTCTTTTGACTGAGTATTGCCTTGGCTATTCATGGCCTCTTGTGTTTCCATATATATTTAATGGTAGATTCTTCAATGTCTTTAATGAATGTCATTGGAATTTTGATGAGAATTGCATTAAACATGTAGATTACTTTTGGGAGTATCGACATTTTTACTATTTTGATTCTACCAATCCATGAGCATGGGAGATCTCTCCACTTTCTATAGTCTTCCTCAATCTCTTTCTTCAGAATTTTATAGTTTTCCTTGTAGAGGTCTTTCACATCCTTTGTTAGGTTTACACTTAGGTATTTGATTTTTTTGAAGCTATTGTAAATGGAATTGTTTTCATATATTCTTTCTCAGTTTGTTCATTATTAGTGTATAGAAATGCTAATGATTTTTCTATGTTGATTTTATATCCTCCTTCCTTGCTATAGCTATTGATGATGTCTAGAAGCTTCTGAGTAGAGTTTTTTGGGTCTTTAAGATTTAGGATCATGTCGTCTGCAAATAGGGGTATTTTGAAAGTTTCTTTACCTATTTGTATTCCTTTTATTCCTTCTTCTTGCCTAATTTTGGCTAGGAATTCCAGTGCTATGTTGAATAGGAGTGGAGATAGTGGGCATCCTTGTCTAGTTCCTGATTTTAGAGGGAATGGTTTCAGTTTTTCTCCGTTAAGTATAATGCTGGCTGTAGGTTTGTATAGCTTTTATGATGTTGAGGTACTTTCCTTATATTCCTAGTTTCCTTAGAGCTTTTATCATGAAATGGTGTTGGATATTGTCAAAGGCTTTTTCTGCATCTATCGAGATGATCAAGTGGTTTTTTCTTTGCTTCTGTTAATGTGCTTTATTACGTCGATTGATTTTCATATGTTGAACCACCCCTGCATTCCTGGGATGAAGCCTACTTGGTCGTGGTGAATAATTTTTTTGATGTGTTGTTGAATTTCGTTTGCCATTATTTTGTTGAGGATTTTTGCATCATTGTTCATTAAGGAGATTGGCCTATAGTCCTCCTTTTTGGAGGTGTCTTTGCCTGGTTTTGGGATAAGTGTAATTCTGGCTTCATAAAATGTGTTAGGCAGTTTTCCTTTCCTTTGTATTTCGTGGAACACTTTAAGGAGGGTTGGTATCAGTTCTTCTTTAAAGGTCTGATAGAATTCAGCAGAGAATCCATCAGGTCCTGGACTTTTCTTTTTGGGGAGACTCTTGATTGCTGCTTCAATTTCATTTTGTGTTATAGATCTATTCAGGTGATTAATATCCTCTTGGTTCAGTTTTGGATGATCATATGTATCTAGAAATCTGTGCATTTCTTTAAGATTTTCAAATTTATTTGAATATAGCTTCTTCAAGTAGTCTCTGATGATTTTCTGGACTTCCATGGTGTTTGTGTTATCTCCCCTTTTGCATTCCTGATTCTAGTAATTTGGGTTTTTTCTCTCCTCATTTTAGTCAGGTGTGCCAGGGGTCTGTTGATCTTGTTATTTTTTCAAGAACAACTTTTGTTTCATTAATTCTTTGTATGGTTTTTTTGGTTTCTTTTCCATTGATTTTAGCTCTTATTTTTATTATTTCTCTCCTATTTGTTTTGGGATTTGCTTGTTCTTGTTTTTCTAGGAGTTTGAGTTGTATCATTAGGTCATTGATTTGGGATTTCAGTCCTTTTAATATATGCACTCATGGCTATAAACTTTCCTCTCAGGATTGCCTTTGCTGTGTCCCATAGGTTCCGGTAGGTTGTGTTTTCATTTTCATTGACTTCCAGGAACTTTTTAATTTCCTCTTTTATTTCATCAATGACCTATTGTTCATTAAGTAATGAGTTATTTCAGTTTCCAGCTGTTTGCATGTTTTTTGTCTTTACTTTTGTTGTTGAGTTCTAGTTTTATTGCATTGTGTTCAGATAGTATGCACGGTATAATTTCTATTTTATTGTATTTGCTGAGGCTTGCTTTCTGCCCTAGGATATGATCTATTTTGGAGAAGGTTCCATGGGCTGCTGAGAAGATGTATATTGTGTAGAAGTTGGATGAAATGTTCTGTAGACATCAAGTAGGTCCATTTGATCTACTGTATATTTTAGATCTTGAATTTCTTTATTGATTTTTTGTTTGGATGACCTATCTATTGATGATAATGGGGTGTTAAAGTCTCCCACGTCCACTGTGTTGTCGTTAATATATGCTTTTAGGTCCTTCAGGGTATGTTTGATGGAATTGGGTGTATTGACATTGGGTGCATATAGGTTGATAATTATTATTTCCTTTTGGTCTGTTTCCCCTTTTATTAGTATGGAATGTCCTTCTTTATCCAGTTGATCAATGTAGGTTTGAAGTCTACTTTGTCAGAGATAAGTATTGCTACTCCTGCCTGTTTTTGGGGGCCATTGGCTGGTAAATCTTCCAGCTCTTCTTGCTTGTAATGTTTCTGTTGTGAAGTCTGCTGTGATTTTGATGGGTTTTCCTTTGTATGTTATTTGTTTTTTTCTCTCTTATAGCCTTTAGTATTCTTTCTTGGGTCTCTGTATTTGTTGTTTTAATGATAATATGCTGTGGGATAGTTCTATTTTGGTCTGGTTTGTTTGGTGTTCTGGAGGCCCCTTGCATCTGTATGGGAATAGATTTCTCTAGATTTGGGAATTTTTCTGTTATTATTTTGTTGAATATATTATCCATTCCCTCTGCTTGCACCTCTTCTCCTTCTTCAATGTCCATGATTCTCAGGTTTGGTCTTTTGATGGAGTCGATGAGTTCTTGCATTTTCTTTTCACGGGTCTTGAGTTGTTTAACTAATAGTTCTTCAGTTTTTCCTTTACCATTTCTTCTTCGAGTTCTGAGATTCTGTCTTCTGTTTGTTGTATTCTGCTGGGTTGGCCTTCCATTTTGTTTTGCAATTCTGTTTCATTTTTTTTCTGAGGTTTTCCATATCCTGAGTCGTTTCCTCTTTAATGTTGTCTGTTTTTGTCCTGAGTTCATTTATGTCTTTATTAATCATGTTCTTTGTTTCACTTTGGTATTTATACAGTGCTTGTATGGTTTCTTTTATTTTTTCTTGTGCTTTTTCAAATTCTCTATTTTTGTTGTCTTGGAATTTCTTGAGTGTCTCCTGTACATTTTGGTTTACCATATCCAGTATTATCTCTATAAAATTCTCATTGATTACCTGTAGGATTTCTTCTTTTAGATCATTGTTGTGGGCTTCATCGGGTTGTTTGGCATAGTTCATCTTCATTTTCCTGGAGTCTGGATCTGAGTATCTGCTTTGTTCATTTCTCTCTGGTTCCTGTAGTAATTTTTTGCTGTGGGGAAACTGGTTTTCCTGCTTTTTCTTTCTTCCCGTCATTGCCCTTGGTGTTGTTATTGTCCCCGTGCTGTGTGTAATTAAGTATTTTCTAGTTTGTAATAATAACAGTGGTGATATTTAGAATGGAAGATTGACCGGAGAGGGAAGCAAAGAAGTTAAAGAAAGAGGGTAAAACAAGTAAACAACAACAACAACAAAAACCCATAAGAAACAAATAAAAAAAGTTTCAAAGACATAAACAGGGAGAGATAGCGTACTAATCAACAGTAAGCTGAACAGGCATTAGAGAGACAGAGAGAGGATTTAGAAAAAAATAAAATAAAAAATTAATAAATAAAAATAATAAATAAAAAAATTAAACAATCTCCAAGTTCAAATGCAATAAAATTTCAGTCTTAGTAATTTTGGTGTTAGTCCCTCAGCCTCCAGTCCTGGAGGTGGTGTCTCAGAAGTAGTTCTGTCATTGTCTCATCAAAGGGGAAAAAAACCAAAAGAAACAAAACAAAAAAAAACACCACAAAGTGTTCCAAGTTCAAATGCAATACAGTGTCAGTAAGTTTTTCAGCATGCAGGTGTAGTTTGTTTGTTGTCTCATCAAAGGTAGGGAGGAAAAAAAAGAGTCTGGAGACAGTTCTGTGAATGGCTGTCTGAGGTTGTGGCTTTCCTGCCCACTGCTGTCAGCCTGCTGTTGCTGGAGGCTTATTTATGCAGATCTCAGGAGTGAGCTTAACGCTTACCTAGCCCCACAGTCTTTGTTTACTTAGAGTTCTCCTGGGTTGGATGCCATTGCTACATCTTTCCCATTTCCAAGCACACTGGGGGAGTGACATTGCACCTGCTTTTTCAGGCCGGCGTGTTTATTTACAGTTCACGTGGGAAGTGGGCCTTCCCCCCTCTCCTATGTTTTCCTCCCACCACCACTTTTCCTTTTTTCCTATGTATTGCCAGGTATCTTTTTTTTTTTCCTTTTATTATTTATATGTGCATACATGGCTTGAGTCATTTCTCCCCCCTGCCCCCACCCCCTCCCTTACCACCCACTCCGCCCCCTCCCTCTCTCCCCCACCCCATCAATACCCAGCAGAAACTATTTTGCCCTTATTTCTAATTTTGTTGTAGAGAGAGTATAAGCAATAATAGGAAGAAACAAGGGTTTTTGCTGGTTGAGATAAGGATAGCTATATAGGGCATTGACTCACATTGATTTCCTGTGCGTGTGTGTTACCTTCTAGATTAATTCTTTTTGATCTAACCTTTTCTCTAGTTCCTGGTCCCCTTTTCCTATTGGCCTCAGTTGCTTTTAAGGTATCTGCTTTAGTTTCTCTGCGTTAAGGGCAACAAATGCTAGCCACCACTTTTATAAGCTTTCCTGCTCCTGGTTGCTCTTGGGCGTGTGCTGCTGCTCCTGCCTTCTCCTGCCGTCTAGCTTGTTTATTTACAGTTTCGTGAGGGATTTCTCCTCCCCCCCTCTTCGGCACTCAGGGTACCCCACCTTCTTTGCTACGTGTCTTTTTTGTTGTTATTGCTTATTATTCAGTTTTTTTTTCTTTTTTCCCTGGGTAGGGTTCAGTCTGTCCAGGGGGCTATGCTGATCTGGCCCAGGGTTGTCTGTGCGAGTACCACATGCTGCTTAGCTCACCTTGTCGTCTCCTTCTTCCCAAGTGGTCTGGATGCTGGTGTCTGGTGGTGCTGGAGCCCTCCTGGTTTCTCCGTTCAACGTGAAGTGGGAATGTTATGCGCAGGCTGGAGGTGTGGAGGAATCAAAAGTTTTTCCTCTTCTCGGTGGTTTTTCCTATAAAGTGAATCTCCAGTGTCTCTCCAAGATTTTACTTTAGGAGGCATGCTTTCTGCTTCCTCCCTCTAGCTGCCATCTTGGAATCCTCATGTTTGGATCTTATGGAAGTTTTTTTTTAAAAGTAAGTGTTAATGTGGAGACCTGGGCTTTTTATTGTATAACTCAACAGAAGAGGGGAAAGTGGGCTGGAATGTTTGTAAAGCTGTGGACAGGCAAAGCAGTTCAGAGTCTGCTGCAATAACCCAAGAAAGGTTAAAGAGACCTATACAAAGGCTGTGGACCTAAAGAGAAGAGGGAAGCCTAGGCATATTTAGAATAGGATCTGCACAGGTAATACAACATTCAAGGGTTGATTTCCCAGAATAGTATTATTGTGAGTGGGTTTGTGTGCAAAGAGTAAGTTTGTGTGGAACTAAACTCATGACCTCCCCCTCCCACTACACAAACAAAAGAAAAGCAAATGAGCATAAATTAACAACTACCATGGCCCTGAATCAATGTTACTCACACTTTATGAGTTTATTATTTTTCCTATATGTAAAAAAGTACTTGATAAAATTTTAATAATCGGTTTGTGCCCTGGTCAAATCAACATTAAAATTCCAGCCCAATAAAAATATTTTCAAGAATTTAGATACCTGTATTCTCCACAGTTCTGTGTCTGATAAATTTTGTAAGCTTGATGAAGTCATATGGGTACGTCTGGGGCTTAGATTCTTCATTTGTGAGATGATTGCATTGATTAGACCCATCAAATGATCTCTAGGTTCTTTTGCCTTCTTTGATACCAATGTCAACTTCTAGGGTATTTCTCTAATTTAGCTGACTGGTTTGAGTCTAAGTAGCAGGTAGCATATTGCTCTAAAATTTACTAAATACATAACTGACTCCTTGGACAACTGGTACTCTAGTGGGTGTTCTGAGTAGTATTTCTGGATTCATTTTCTCTTAAGAAGCATTACATTACATTTAGGAAATGTGAGATTAGGGGACAAATTTTATAGTCTCTCATATCTGGAGATCAAGAAAATAATTCTATCTACTTGGTGTTTTCCCTGCTTTAGGCTTCTCAACCAGGAAAAGTCTAAAAGTAGATTCATTATTCAGTCTTTCTAGGGCTTTAACTTCAGGAACATGTGTAGACTTATACATGGATTTTTCTTCAAGTGCAACCAATTTGCAAAAAGTTTCTTCTGTGTTTGAATAAGCATCCTCAAAGGTCTATGTGTGAGAGGCTTGGTCTCTAGCCCATGATGCTATTAGGAGATGATAGAACCTTTAAGAGGTCAGGCCAAATGGGAGGAGTTTAGATTATTGTAGGCATCACCTTAAGGGGATAGTGTGACCCCAGCTTCTTTCTCTTCTTTTCTTTTGCATCCTGGCCATGAGATCAGTACCATTCCTCTGCCATATGTTACTTCCATAATGTATGACCATGCCACAGGCCCAAAAGCAATGGAGCCAAACAATCATGGGCTGAAAACTCCAAAACTAGGAGTCAAAGTAAACCTTTTCTCTGTATGATTATCTAAAATATTTGTTATAGTACTGGAAGGCTGACTACACAGGAAATTGGTGCTGCAACGTGGAAGAGTCTTTGTCATTACTACATACCTGAGGATGTGGAAGGGCATTTATAGTTGATTTGCAGGAGTTTGGAAAAGTCTGGAGGAGTAGGCTGGGAAACCCTAGAATGCTGTAAGTGGAGCTTTATGAGCAATTTTGGTGAGAGCTCAGAAGGCTAGAATGCAGATACGAATGTGAACAGTAGATGTTATGTTGATGAGGTTTCAGATAGAAATGAGCATTCTGTTGAAAATTAGAGTAGAGGCCATTTGTGTACCACTGTGGCAAAAAAATTTGATGCATTTTGTCCTATACCTTGACACCTTGTAGGAGGCTACATTTAAAGGTTTCAGACTAGTTTATTTGATAGAGGACATTTCAAGGTGGCAAAGTACTTGGACAGTGGCATGGATACTACTGACTGTTTTTAGCCAAACCTACAGTGAGAATTAGGAATAAAGAGTAGCAAAGTCGAAAGTTTTGAAAGCTTTGTAGTTTGGTCAGAAAACAAGCATGTGGAAAGGTGTGGCCAAGAAGAAGTCGAGTAGTTTACACTGAGACAATAGGAAGGGCTTTTTAGGATGGACCAAGCACATCTTGTGTTATGAAATGGACACAATCTTTGGAGGCCAGGGTGGAATTTTACAGTGTGGATAAACATTTCCTAAAGGTTCATGTGTTAGAGGCTTAGTAGCCAGCCCATGGGACCATTGGAAAGTAGTGAAATCTTTAAGAGGACATCTAAGGAATCTGCAAGGTTACTCTATCCATCATAGGCTCAAAGATACAGAAATGCCAATTTGTTTAAAAAATTTCAATAAGAGAGAAGAATCCCCACATACCTGGGCACCCTGCATGTCCAGAGGTACCTAGGGATTTGTTTAGGTATTCAGTCAGCAAAACACTCAGAGCAACTTGCAGTCGTGGTTCAAGTGGGTCCAGGTACAACTCAAAATGGTGAAAAAGCTAAATATTGTCCATGTGATGCTGGTTATATAGACATACAGAATAGGAGAGTAATGGTGTCACTGAGACCTCCATCACGGTTTCAAAGGAAGGTCTGGGAGATCAGGTATCACACCATGGGGTTAGAATCCCTGAAGGTGGCCCCTGACATCTATGTGTGGGAGTTTATGTATGAAACTGAAACTGCGTGGGAATTCCCAGAAAGACAGAAGTACCAGGAACCTAGAATGCCTGTTGACAGATAGTGTGCAACACAGCTAGACTGCAGTTAGCAAAGCCATACAGGAAGTGCCTAAGCCCTTGTGAGTCTACATTCTGCCATGATGTGCTCTGTATGCTTGACATAGAGCCATAGAATTTAATGTTTTCCCTGTTTGGTTTCATGCTTGCTTGGTCAAATCTCTTCTACTATTTTCCTGTTCTTCTCTTTTGAAATGAAAGTATGGAACTTTCTTTTTAATATTTATAGAAACTCTCATTTGTTTGCCTTGCATCTCAAAGAAGACTTTGGAATTGGCCTTTTGAGCAATGCTGGAGCAGTTAAAACTTTGGAACTCTTAGGATGGACTGAATGAATTTTGCTTTGTGAGATGGACATAAATCTTTGTGATCTTGACGTAGACTTCTATAGTGTGGATATGTTTCCCAAAGGTCATGTGTGGCCAGCCCATGGCACCTTTGGAAGGTAGTGGAACCTTTAAGAAGTAGAGCCTAATAGGAGGTCTTTAGGTCATTGCCCTCTCTAAGGGAATAGTGGAACTCCAGTCCCTTTTTCTTTCTACTACATCCTGACCATGAGTTGAGTGGTATTGGCTCTGCTACATGCTGACATGATATACTGCCTCACAACAGAACCCAAAGTAATGGGGCTAACTGGTCATAGGTTGAAACCTCTGGAACTGTGAGCCCAAGTAAACCCTTTCTCTTTACAAGGTATTTGTTGTCATAACAAAAAGCTGACCAGCATAGCTAGATGCATTTATAATCTTATTTAACAAATTTTAACCTTCCATCATGTATGAAGCATGTGGAGACAAAGAAAGATGGGTAAAAGAATGTACCAGTAAAACATAACTTGTGTCTTCAAGGAAATATATTATTTAACAGGCCCCCCTCGAGCGTTAACAAAGACTGAGTGAGTTCATGAAAAGGGTAGTATAGTAGAAGGGTATGCCAAGCATGGAGTCAGTGTTATTCTAGTCTCAGGTTTGCAAATTGGAATCACTGTCTTCTGGTAAGTGTTATTCCTAAATTCAACCAAATGGATAGTAGTGAGAATAATTCAGATCTTGGTTCTCACATAGCTCAACCTGTCTTTGGCAAATGTGTACAAAGGGTTTTAATCAATCTCATTAACCAGTTTAGATTAATAGAAGTATAAAGGATGGACTCCCTGAAAATGGTTCATTTGATTGTAAATAATCACAGTCTAAATTGTTGGCAAGACCAAGATGAAAGCTTTGATGAAGTTATGCAATTGTGGTGACGTAGTATCAACTGTGCTGCTTGCTGTCAAGTCATCAGCAGAGTTAGTATAATACTTAGCAGGCAGACAGGCATACTGGCATAAACAAGTTTTCAAGCTGCAGACTAAACTGAGAACTGATAGAGGAATGATGCTTCACAGTATATTTATGGGAACTACGTTTGTTATGTATATCATATCCAACTCTTGGATGAGTGTCATTAGATTTTCTGGGTTGAATTTAATATGAAGGTGACACAATTAGAGTTCCAAAGATAGGGCATTTATGTCATTCAAAGAGCTTGGTAAATTTTTTTTGTTCTATGATTTACTCGTTTGTAAGAGAACTGTGTTTTCTGGTGGTGAAATAGTTTTCCTGCCTGTTTTGTCTTTGTATTTTGGAGGATAAGTAACCAAAGGTGAAATAAAACTGTAATAGTTACAAGTTAAATAAAATTTCAGGTTTAAATAATAGAAACAGCTACAAAGGGAGGAAACAAATTATTGTGTGTGATACGTGTTTTGTATAAACTTGGTATTATATTTTGAACTTCAACTAGTTATGAAAGTCATTGAAAAGTTTGGCTAATGTAAGGAAAAATCTGTTCAAACTGTTATAGAAGTTTTGGTCCCTGGTTTGTTGCTAGGTTTTCAGGTTGGAACAAGCAACTTTCAAGGTATGTAACCTGAATGAGGGCATTGGAAAGTATAAGCCAATAAAAGGTCTATTTCCTTTGCGTCTAAAATTCCATCCCCTGACCTCATTTCTGTCTGTATGTTAATTCTTTGTGTTTAGGGAGTCTTTTGTTAAAATGAAATCTATTATGGGCAAGAAGTTAATACATTTTAATAGTATCATCTAACAGGTAAGTGCTTAATTTGTGCTTGACATTATGCTAAGCACTCTTTATTTCCTTAGTTAATACTTACAATATTATACTTATATACATTTGAGATATAATATGTAATGCTTACACCTTAATAATATAATACTTATGAGGTAGCTACTATTGTTTTTAATACTTTTTTTGTTTGTTTCCTTTTTTGGTGGTACTGGGGTTTGAACTCAGGGCTTCATGCTTGCAAAGCAGGTGCTCTACTGCTTGAGTTGCACCTTCCAGTCCATTTTTGCTCTGGTTATTTTGAAAATGGGGGTCTCCAGAACTATTTGCCTGGCTGGCCTTGAACCATGATTCTCTGGATCTCAGCCTCCCAAGTACTAGGATTACAGGTGTGAACCACTGATGCCCATATCTGTATTTAATACTTTTAAATGAACGTTTTCTCCCATATTTTAACACTCTGAAATTGGGATATGTTTTAAAATCAATGACATCTTACAAACATGGTTTAGAACATTCTTTTCTTTTTTAGTAGCATGTAAAATCATGGTGAGGCTGATAATAAGAAGGCATTATAGATTGGATGAAATGTGACATTAGAGGCTGGTCATGGTGGCACACATGTGTAATCCCAGCTACTAGGGAGGCAGAGATTAGAAGGATTGAGGTCCAAGGTCAGCCCTGGGCAAAAGTTCGAGACTCTATCAAAAAATAACTAAAAGCAAAACAGGGCTGGGGGCATGGCTCAAGTGTTAGAGCACCTGCCTAGACAGTGTGAGGCTCTAGTTTAAACCCCAGTACCTCTGCAAAAATATGCTATTAGCCACTCTGATGGTTAATATTGATTGTCAATATGATTGGATTAAGAAGCACTTAGGAGATTAGTGAAACATACCTCTCTGAGGGCATTTCTAGAGACAATTAGCTCACGAGGCCCTTGACTTAATCAGATAATTAATCCCTTGATGGATTCATGATATTGTGGCATTATTGTGAGGTGCTGAAAGACAGAGATAGGGCCACATTGGAGGAAGTAGGTTACTGGGGGTGTGTCTTTGGGAGGTATATGTTGCTCTGGCTCCTTCCTGTATCTCTTTTCTCTACTTCCTGTCTGCCATGATGTGAGCTCTGTGGTCTGCCACACATTCCTACTGCCATGATGTTCTGCCCAAGTGCATGGGGCCAATTAACTGTGAACAGAAACATCTGGAACTGTGAGCCAAAATAAATCCTTCATCCTTTAAAATTGTTTTTGACACATACTTTGGTCACGGTTATGCAAAAGTAACTAATAGAACCACGATCCCCTCTTTACCTAATCTGACCTAAAAAAGAAACTAAGACATGAAGAAGTTAACTACAGTGCTCAAGATCACAGAACTGGCAGGAATTTGGGCCAGGATTCCACACAATTGTCTAACTCAATTCTGGACCAGTATTTAAAGTCAGCACACCATGCTGCCTGCTGGTAGTCTACCAGCACTTGTTAAGACTTCAACAAACGTGGTGTTTCTGAGTAGCCTTCTTCTGAGAGCTGTACACTCAGGAAGTTGCATTGCGGGGCAGAGGAATTTGTAAGGTCCCACTGTGGACTATTGAGTGAAGGTGCACAGTGTAGAATTCTTGGTAGCCAGGGTGATCAAAGGCAAAATGGACCTTGGGAGAACAGAAAGCTATAGGGACATAGAGAAACCCTGAAGGTGGAAGCCACTCACTCAGTTTTCTCCAGGTCCAGTTCTGCATGTGCAAATACTTCTATATGAGATACAGAAAGAAAATCCTTATGTATAAGCAAGAGTTATACATCTATATTTATGTATCATCTATATCTATATACCTATAGCTATATATATCTACCTATCTCTAAATCTATATATATTGAGAGGTAGGGAGAGAACAAGAGTGAGTTTTACTTTTTTAAGGAGAATATTACATCATTAACAAACATTTTATCCTCCATTAGAATTTAAAACTTCATGAGCTATGCTTTGTTTTTTATTTGCTTTTTCCCCTCACAGTGCCTAGCACAGTTCAATATAACTATTAGGAAGGTTAATAATTTATGGAGTAAATTAATAATTAACCTTCTCTCTTTACCTCAAATACCACACAGAATCCTGGAAGCATATTTGAGTTTATAAGAAGGATGGTTTAAGTGTGGTTGGGGAACCAATAAGGGTATATCAGCTGCAGAGATAACAAAGAATAGTAGGATTTCTATTCCTGCTTGTCAAGTAATGAGGTAGGCAAATTAAAGTCAGTCAGAATCCAGTAATATGGCTCTGCCTCCAACAATAAAGATGAGACAAGCAAAAGAGAAGCCAATGAAAATACTCTGCCATTCTCTCCATCAGCCCAAAGGATCATACACACTATATGAGGTAGACCAATATGTACACACACACATATATAAACATAATGTTTTTTTTTTGCCTATGTGTCTATTCAGCTCAAATGGGTAGACTCATGTTTTGGTTCCTGTAACCAACCAGATTCTTTGGCTCACTGTCCTGCAAACTTTCTGGCCTGCTTGAATATAGTGAAGTGATTTGAGTTTCTGAGAATAAATATTTAGGGTCTCGGAAAAGGCCAGGGTTATACAAAACCTATTTGTTTCTGCTTTTGTTAAAAGGAAGAGAAAGTTAGATATGAACAGTGTTCAGCTATGTGGACTTTATGGTAATTTCCCCTTTGTGTTATAGAACACTTATTTAATTTCAGTTGTTCAGGATTTGATAAACTGGAGGCTTAATTCTTTTAAGTTATGCCTCCTTTAAGGCAACGACATACACTTTGGATTCAGTTTGTGTTGGTGTGCACCACTAGAAAGTTGACCTTGTCTTTGTTACTTGTCCTCATCCTTTGGTCTTCTAGGCAATGAAGTTTCAGACTAAACTAGGAGTACCATCAGCTCAAAAAGGCTGTGAATATGATATTACTTGTTTTATTAAACACCTTATACATTTCACACAACAAAAGCTTGGATATCTGTGTTATTGAGGAGATCATTCAGTTATACTCAGTTACCTCATCAAGTGATTTTTTGGTCACCCGGGGGCAACAGTTGGATCAGATATAAGCCTGTCCTTACAGTTCGAAAAAATAGTATTTAAATTTTTTTTTTTGTAGTGTGGAGGATTGAATTCAGGACTTGGTAGACAAGTGATCTACCACTAGGCTAAGAGGTTTGAAAGTATACCTGAACAGAAGTCTTACTTTTTATTCATTTTTCAATTATCACAATTTTTCTCTATTTAGGCCGTTTTTCAAATTATAAATCAACTTACTACAATTATATATTTACTTATTTATTTATTTTTGGTAGGACTGGGGTTTGAACTCAAGACCACACTTGCAAAGCAAGCACTCTACTGCATGAGCCACACGTCTTGTCTATTTTTTGGTGTGGTTATTTTTGGAGATGGGGTCTTTTGAACTATTTGCCTGGGTGGCCTTGAACCTGTACCCTCCCTATCAGACCCCCAAGTAGCTAGGATTATAGGTGTGAGCCAACTAGTACCTGGCTTACAATTTATACTCATTCAAGTAACTTTCAGAGAACTGCTTCCATTTGCCCAGAGGCAACTCCTCTTCTTCCTTCTTTTTCATCTTCTTTATCTTTTCCTCCTCCTCCTCTTTTTTCTTCTTCCTTTTCTCCTTCATGTCCTTCTTGTCCTTCTTCTGTTTTTTCTTCTTATTATTGCTTATCTTTGTAGTGCTGGGGATCAAATCCAGGGCCTTAGTTATGCTAGGCAAGTGCTTTACCATTGACATGTATTTTTATAGATGCTATAGATATTTTATTTCATATACATAGACTTGTCTGTTAAGCTCAGAGTCACTCTCTAGCCCAGAATTTGTGTCCAGAGAAAAGGAAACAGAAATCTCCTTCCTCAGTGGTGGGGCTTTTAATTTCCTAAGAAGGATCAAAAAAGGGAGTGGTGGTCCTCTCACTGGCTTGATTTTCTGTTTCTAATCTTATTTACCAGATGGCATTTTAGAATTCATGGATTAGCAAGCCCACCTACAATTTAGTAATAGAATTAAAAGTTATTTTGACCAGTGAGGTAGAGGAAGAAGAGGTGATAATTAGAATTATTAGTTATGGGACAAGAAGATGAAATCAGGGGAGAGTAAAAATAATTCATGTAAGGATTATGTACAAGTTAACAAATTATCCATTAACCTATTCCTAGTCCAAGTAATTTCTGTGAGGTAATCATAATTTCTTAATTAAAAAATAAAGATAAAATTATGATGGGAAATTGGTTTATGACCAATACTTGGGTATTAGAGAACTGGAAGTTGTTTTATCTTCTATTTCTGTGTTTATCTTTATCTGTTGTCTTTTCAAACTATAAGCAAAAGCTCTTCTACAATGTTTAGAGTTCCTAGCTTATCCTACTCACTTGAAACTTCCTTGTTATTTTGGGATCTAAGATATTAATTCCTTTTCAAACTATACATTTTGGAAATGAGTACTGAGAATACAGAGAAGAGAAATGAGAAAACATCATATTTTAAAAGTTTGGAAGTGGACATTGGTCGTATTCCTTTATGGTATAAGTGCAGTGTTATAACTTTAATGATGAGTTAGTGATTGTTGAATTTCCGGTATGTTTATTCTGCTTCCTTCTTTGAAATGCCAGAGAGTTTTGCTTGGGTCCCTCAGCAATTGATATTGTCTCATCCACAGTGATGCAACAGTGATCAATCTGGGGTCTGCACTTTTCATTGGAACACAAAATTTGCAATCAGCAAAGATCAAAAGGGCAATTTCATTACAACTGCTTCATTAGTCACATGAAGGCAGCCAGGTCTTCCACCAGAAACAGACAGATGGTGACCCTCTTGACAAGGTCATCCTGATAATTATGGAAATTTTTTGAAAATGGAGTTTGTATGTCTTTCTTTAAACATTTATTGTGGTACTGGGGTTTGGACTCAGGCCTCTTGCTTGCTAGGCAAACACTCTACCAATTGGGCCATGCCCCCATCTATTTTTGTTTTCGTTCATTTTTAGATAGGGCCTCATACTTCTTCTTGGCCAATCTCAGACTGTAATCCTCCCACCTCTGCCTCTGGAGTAGCTGGGATTGCATGCATGTGCTACTATGCCTGGCCCTTCTTTTGACTTTTTAAAAATAACTTGTATATGAGACTTACAGAAATTGAAGCTGCTAATGATGAAGAGGAGAGCCAGGGTAAAATACACAGCCATATTGATGATACTGAAATCTCCAGGGAAAGTAGCATGATCAGTGTGGCGCAGACAACAAACTCTGCTTTCTTTACATGGTACCAGAAACTTAGATGGTGCATTACATAGGAAACTGAAGGACAGGCTCCCAGGCAGAACCTCTCTCACTTTTCCTTCCCCTATCACTAAATGTGGAGTGTTGTCCCTAGAGGGTAAAGAGGAGTTAAATGGCATTAGGTGGCCTTTGATGGGTGTACTAAGAATCTTCCAACAAGAGAATGAAGGTAAATAAAATCATACTGTTATTGGCTCTTCCAAAACCTTTCACTCCTTTTGCTCCATTCTTAGACTCTGGCTATTAGTAGTGTTTTGATATTTGGTCTCTTAGACTTTATTATTTTATATCTAACTGGAACCTTTCCTGGTTTAATGTTTCATTTAAAAATCCCTTTTGCCTTTGTATTTTTCTTTACTAAAAACGTTCTCTGATTATTTTCTTTCCAATTGTCCCTCTACCCCAGCTCAAATCCCATTATCCAGAGGTAGCCTCTGGTAATGTTTTGATATGTAGTCCTCCAAACTTCCTCAGTTATTTTCTGTGCTAATGGGAATCATAGACTGTTATAGCTGGACAGATCATTGGAGATCATCTTTCCATCTTTCTCAACCCCTAATCACTGCTTCCCACACCCAACTGCAGGCTTCCAGAAGATTTATAGACAAACTACATGCCCCACCTGAAATCTCACCTTGGCAAGGAGTTGATAAAGCTGGGGACTAGAAGCTAGGTCTTTTCACTTCTACTTAAGGGACCTTTCCACCCTCATCCCACAATTTCATATTAGGTATCCTAAAGAAGTAGCTTCTGGTATTTTCCTAGTAAGTACAAGACTCCGAATTCAAACCCCAGCACCACGCTTTAAAAAAAAGAAGTAGTATCTGTAAGATGGATTTGAGTGGTTTATGTCATTTAATTTATAAAGTAGCCATCTATTTTCTGATGAAATGCAAATAGACTCCTAAGCAAATAGAAATGTTGACATTTCACCTACTCTGCTCCCACTTGGGCCAGTGGCTGCCCCCATAGGCCTGGTGCACTGCTGTCCTAAGATTGTTCCGAGGTCCACCTATCATACAATAACTTTGTCTCTCTTTTCCTTTTTGTTTACTCTCTTTGGGTATGGTTGTAACTCTTCCCTGCTTTTGCTTCAAGTGCTTCTAGAAGGATGGAACTTAACCTATCCAGAATGTCAAGTTGCTGATTCTCCGCATGTCTTCTGAATGTTCCCCATAAAAACCAGGGTTTTCTGGTGCAGAACACCATGTTTTTTACTCATGTACCTTCAATTGAAATTTACAACTTGTTCAGTAAATTCTGACCTACCTTAAACTTTTAGTCTGGTTGTCTTTATATTGTTAAACAGACCCTCCCTAAAGCTTTCACTCTAAGTTCAACTTGAGTACCTCCTACACCCGTCTTTTGTAGATATAAAATGCACGTTTTCAAGAAATAATCCTAATTAGAACCTTGGAATATCATTCTACCTCTAACCCTTAACTTCTCCCAGAATTTCTCACTCACCTGGCTCACCTGGAAGTCATAGGATCACCCCTCTCCATCCTGGCACAGATCTATGGTCTTTGTTTAAGATCTCTCATGTCTTCTGAGTTATAATAAGCATGCTTGCTTTAATTATAGTCAGATCTCTGACACAGATAGAATTAATAGTGAGTTTTGGATAAGGGGTTTTGTTTTGTTCTGTCTTGGTTTTTTCCCAAGGGTCCAAATTGACCAAACTTGAACTTTAAAGGAAGAACATGTCGGGGTGGATGCCAGGGAGGCCCACTCTGCAAGTATATTTTGCAATTAGCAGAGTACAAGTGAGCTCTTCTAACTTGGTGTGGTGGTGGTTGCATGGGGACGGCTTTTTTTCACAGAGGCCTCCTCGTGTTAATTCCCTTTGTGTGTGCTTGCATGTGTGTTGTGGGGCATAGTTAAATAAGCATCATTTTGTTTCATGAAGTGGAAAAATATTGCTTTCATGTTTACCTTTCATATCCACTTTCAAAGGATGGAATCTGTTTTACAATTGGGACGGCTGCTATGACAAATTCTGTAGCATTGCCTTCAGTTCAAGCCTCTGAAACTTTAATCACAAGCAGATGCTGCTCTGAATTAAGAATATCCCTCTCTGGCTACTCAGCCTGAGCAATGAGCTGCCTAACTTGGATCCTACAGGCTTCTTGAAAAACTCCACAGGCTGCCTTACTAGCACACTGGTAACATGCAGAAGATTGATACTTTCCAGGCCCAGGCAGGACTGTGAAATAATACCTAGCAGTTGTAGAGAGCTATTTATTTCCCCCCACCTCTTTCAAGTGTTTTCACATACATGATCTCATTTTGCCCTTCAAATAGTCCTTGGAGTTAAGTTGGGAAAGTAGTATTTTCCCCTAGGAACCTGTGGTCCAGAGATGTTAGGTAACTTGCTCAAGGTCACACAATTAGCCTTGACTCCTAGTCTCATGTGCTTTCCACAAAAACGACACCAGTATTTACTTTGTCCTGTGTCAAAGTTGTCTGAAGTATTTTCAGGAGCTGCATGAATACAAGCTGTCATTCTTAGAACTTGCATTTAAATTAAATGCAATTAATTAACATCTTTTAGTGTTTTTTGTTTTTTTCTCCTAGGCCCCAAGTTGTACATCTAAGACAGTGGGTCTGGTGAGCCTAGAATTATTCAGGGAGATTGTTTAGTGGATGCTCCTTCAGTACATCAAAGATGCAGCTCCAAATTCAGCATGAAAAAAACTAAAACGGAAACTCACCCATGTGGTTCTGAATTGGGAGGTCTGTGTAAACATTGTTCTAAAAGCCAAAGTAAGCAAGGCACTTAAGATGGCTAAGACTCAGTTTCCTCATTCAAAAAACAATCACTAAATTATCTCCAGAAATTGACCTGGATTTTTAATCCCCTGTAAATTTTGCTCACATTGGACTTCCTGTTATGGAAGAAATCGTGTTTTTCTGGAAAAATACCTGGGAGATAGAATGTGAAACCTCAAGGTCTGGGTTTTCTGGAAAAGGAAAGCATAAGAATGGAGGATTTTATGAAAAGACATGAAGCTGGGTGCTAGTATAGGATAACAGACAACAGATACTCCATGGTGTTGGGATACCAGAAAGGACTATATAGAGAAGGAAGGATAATTGGTACAGAGTTTTAAGAGGTTTGCTCTGTGGCCTCCATATATTCAGTAAAATCTATATTTTATGCGAATGAAAGTTTTCTAAAGGAATTAGTGAAGAGGCTGAGTTTTTTGGTTTTTTTTTTTAGATTGACATAATGTGGAAGTGAGCAGAAGTGATCATGAAACCTTAAGTCTTGGAAATTTTCAGAAATCTTGGGAAGAACTTTGGATTTCTACAGACTCAAACTGAAAGGCTTACATCCATTTCACTTAGTTATGCATGGGATAAATGCAACCAGGTGGCACCTGCAGTAATACCTGATAGTAAATGTGAAAGTAGGGAAAATATTATTTTTAAAAATACTCATATGGTTTTAGAAGAACTAGAATACAATTCAAGATCTCATATTAATGGTGCTCAACAAATGTTTAAGTGAACTAGAATGTTTGCTAGCAGACTTGATGAAGGTCAAGAACCTTCCAGTGTTGGCTCAGTTTGCGCAATGGTCTTAACAAAAGCTGAATGCCTTTGTTCCTTTCCCTGTGCAATGCGCAATGGTAGTTCACATGGACTGTTGATGCTTTTAATCTAGCAGCCAGAGCCAGAAAATTGGAAATTTTGTACATCTGGAAGTATTTACCTCAGGATTTTAAGAAAGAGTTCTTGGCCTGGAGGAGGAGAGGATGGGGAGGGGCAAGTAAGAGGACAACAGAATTAAAGTGTTAACTTCCAGTTCAGCAAAGAACATTATATATGAATGGAAGGAGCAGAAATGTCCTCTTTGTTGGGAAATGTAAGTTCAGAAATGCCGCCTTGAAGATGAGGCCGTGTCCTTACTTATGGTATGGATGTATTCTGTAGAGTCCCAATCTTCTTCACAAATTAAGGGTTCAGATGACAACAAGATTCAGTTAGAATGTTTATGTTGGATGGTCTCCATCTTCTCAGCAAATAAAGAGAATTAGCATTATTTGCTGAAAAACTAAGGGCTGTGAATACAGAAATGTGTGGGATTCAAGAGGGCTCTGGACTAGTGTGGGAGAAATAAGCTGGAGAGGCAATGATAAATTAATGGCAGGACTGCCAATGAGTGGCCAGGGCCAAAAAAGTCCATCTAAAATAAAGGTTCCTTCTGTCTTCTTACTGTCAGTGGAATTCAATTCCCTTCAAGAAAACTACTCAAATGGTCTTTTCCCCCTCAGTCAGCATTACAGGACCAGAAGCAGCCAGCCGAGAAAAGGTCAATATTCATCTGGTCTTCAGTTTATTCTTGCAATTAGCAAATATTTGTTGACCAGTTACTAGTCTAAGTGCTCTGGGTTAGTTTCTGAGTGTGCAGCTGTGAGCACAACCAGAAATGGCTTCTCTTACAGAGCTCATTTTGTAATTTAACTTTGATAAAAATACTTCCTCTGAAGGTTATGCTGTATAATTGTTACCATACTTTACCAAATTGCCCATTTGTTGAATGTCTTGATGCCTGTTCTTTGAGTCTGGGCTATGAGTGTGGGTAGCAGAGCGTTCTTTGAGCTGTCTCCCCACTGTTCAGATAATGGAGATCCATGCCCTAAATCTCTTTTCTGTAAGCCATTTCATACAGCTTTATAGATTTATTCAGTATCACTATCTTGCTTAACCTGTGATGGCCATACCCTTGATTTGATCCTGGCCACAAGACTGAGTTTTAATCAGCATTTGTTGTTCAGTTGTGTATTTTACCACTGGGATTGAAAAGCACTTGTATCTCTAATCCTGTAAATCCCCATTTCCCCGGACTTAATCCCTTTTATTCTGTTTGCACATTGGTCAGTTCTTTTCTGAGTTCATCTCTTTCTCATAATAACTTGCTATGTTAGTTTTCTAGGGTGAATGTAATAAAGTACCACAAATTTATTATCTCACTGTTCTGGAGGCTGGAAGTATAGATCAAGGTATGGATAGGCTTGATTCCTTTTTTTTTTTAGTATATCAACAATTTTTTTATTGTTGTGCTTGGTGGGGGCACATTTTGACATTTACAAAAGTTCTTGCAATATATCATACTTGAATTCACCCTCTCCATCATTCTCCTTTATCATGCGCCCTCCCCATTTCTGGAATAGTTTCAACAGGTATCATTTTTTTCATTTACATACATGTGTTCATAGTATTTGTACTATATTCACCATCCCACACCCTTTTCCTACCTTTTCCCCCCTCCCACTAGTACTAATCCCCCTGAGACAGGACCTGCTCAAGCCCTCTTGTTTTCTGATTTTGTAAAAGAAAAAAAATGACATTCTTGTTTGTTTAAGATAGTTACACAGGGAATTTCCTTGTGACATTTCCATGTATTTATGTATTATAACCCAAATTGGGCCATCTCCTTTATCTTCTTTCTACCTTAGTCCTCTTCTTATGGTGATTTCAACAGGTTTAAAAATTCTATATTCATTCTTGTATAGAGAGTACATCAACCATATTCATCTTCTTAACTTCCTTTTTGTACCTTCCTTCTCTTGTATGTGACCTCTCCTTAGTGTGACCTGTTTTTCATACTATTGCTTGTGTTTGTATTAGGTCTATATTCCACATATGAGAGAAAACATGTGGCCTTTGGCTTTCTGAACCTGGCTAACTTCACTTAAGATGATGTTCTCCAGTTCCATCCATTTACTGCAAATGACAAAATTTCATTCTTCTTTGTGGCTGAATAAAATTCCATTGTATATAAATACCACATTTTTTAATCCATTCATTAGTAGCTTGATTCCTTTTGAGGGCAGTGATGGAGAATCTGTCTCATGCCTCTTTCTTAGCTCCTGGTGGTTTGTGGACAATCTTTGACAACCCTTGACTTAAGGATGCATAATCCTACCTCTGTTTTTGACTTCACATGGCATGTCTCTGTGCAAATCCCCATTATAATGATGTCAATCGTGTCTCTGTGCAAATCCCCCTTTATAACGATGTCAATCGTGTCTCTGTGCAAATTCCCCCTTTATAACGATGTCAATCGTGTCTCTGTGCAAGTCCCCCTTTATAACGATGTCAATCGTGTCTCTGTGCAAGTCCCCCTTTATAACGATGTCAATCGTGTCTCTGTGCAAGTCCCCCTTTATAACGATGTCAATCGTGTCTCTGTGCAAGTCCCCCTTTATAACGATGTCAATCGTGTCTCTGTGCAAGTCCCCCTTTATAACGATGTCAATCGTGTCTCTGTGCAAGTCCCCCTTTATAACGATGTCAATCGTGTCTCTGTGCAAATCCCCCTTTATAACGATGTCAATCGTGTCTCTGTGCAAATCCCCCTTTATAACGATGTCAATCGTGTCTCTGTGCAAATCCCCCTTTATAACGATGTCAATCGTGTCTCTGTGCAAATCCCCCTTTATAACGATGTCAATCGTGTCTCTGTGCAAATCCCCCTTTATAACGATGTCAATCGTGTCTCTGTGCAAATCCCCCTTTATAACGATGTCAATCGTGTCTCTGTGCAAATCCCCCTTTATAACGATGTCAATCGTGTCTCTGTGCAAATCCCCCTTTATAACGATGTCAATCGTGTCTCTGTGCAAATCCCCCTTTATAACGATGTCAATCGTGTCTCTGTGCAAATTCCCCCTTTATAACGATGTCAATCGTGTCTCTGTGCAAATCCCCCTTTATAACGATGTCAATCGTGTCTCTGTGCAAATCCCCCTTTATAACGATGTCAATCGTGTCTCTGTGCAAATTCCCCCTTTATAACGATGTCAATCGTGTCTCTGTGCAAATTCCCCCTTTATAACGATGTCAATCGTGTCTCTGTGCAAATTCCCCCTTTATAACGATGTCAATCGTGTCTCTGTGCAAATTCCCCCTTTATAACGATGTCAATCGTGTCTCTGTGCAAATCCCCCTTTATAACGATGTCAATCGTGTCTCTGTGCAAATCCCCCTTTATAACGATGTCAATCGTGTCTCTGTGCAAATCCCCCTTTATAACGATGTCAATCGTGTCTCTGTGCAAATCCCCCTTTATAACGATGTCAATCGTGTCTCTGTGCAAATTCCCCCTTTATAACGATGTCAATCGTGTCTCTGTGCAAATCCCCCTTTATAACGATGTCAATCGTGTCTCTGTGCAAATCCCCCTTTATAACGATGTCAATCGTGTCTCTGTGCAAATCCCCCTTTATAACGATGTCAATCGTGTCTCTGTGCAAATCCCCCTTTATAACGATGTCAATCGTGTCTCTGTGCAAATTCCCCCTTTATAACGATGTCAATCGTGTCTCTGTGCAAATTCCCCCTTTATAACGATGTCAATCGTGTCTCTGTGCAAATTCCCCCTTTATAACGATGTCAATCGTGTCTCTGTGCAAATTCCCCCTTTATAACGATGTCAATCGTGTCTCTGTGCAAATTCCCCCTTTATAACGATGTCAATCGTGTCTCTGTGCAAATTCCCCCTTTATAACGATGTCAATCGTGTCTCTGTGCAAATTCCCCCTTTATAACGATGTCAATCGTGTCTCTGTGCAAATTCCCCCTTTATAACGATGTCAATCATGTCTCTGTGCAAATTCCTCCTTTATAACGATGTCAATTATGTCAGGTCCTCAATTAAATCTGATGACCTGTATTTCCAATTCTGGTTTCCTGAGGGTTAGGATGTCAACATATCTTTTTTGAGCAAGTAGGGGTCACGTTTTGGCCTACACCACTTTCATTCTGTTTTCTAACATTTTTCCCCCAGAGGATTCCAAACTAATTTAGTATGTGATCTGCCTTCCAAGTAATCACCAACAACAGTTTTACGAAATGTGACCAAATGGTTTTAACCTCTTTTAAATTTTATTACCACCCAAATGCAGTCTCCTATATCAGTGCCACACAGTCCTTCGCATTCTCATTTGTGGCACTGGGATATTTACACACAATATTCCAATAGATGCCCATGAAGATTAAAAAACATTTGCAATATTATTCTTAAATTTGCAAATAAGCCCATTTGTATTCTTTTTCCCATTTGTATTCTTGCCATTACCTGTCAAATACTAGAGGAGGTGCTATTCTCTGTTTCCTTAACCCTCAGTGCTTTTTTGACTACCTCACATCATTTAGTCCCAATAAATCATTTCTAATTTATTTTGTTCAAGTATATTAGTTCCCTTTGGGATGCTTTTGGCCCATGATCCATTACTTGAGTTTGTCTGTTCCTAGTATTGTTCCTATTTCTTTACTCTACTGGCCCTGAAAAACACTAGCACCAAACACTATGCATCACTCCTGTCCTCCTCCACTAAATACTGATGGGGGAGCAGTTGGGCCCCTGCAACTTCTTTCTGTTCTGCTTTCTTTTCCTTCTTTTATCAGGGTCTTGCTGTGTTGCCCAGTTTGCTTCCAACTCATGGTCCTTCTGCCTCAGGCTCCAGAGTGCCAAAATTATAGACTTGTACTAACAAGCCTAGCTTCATTTTTCCTTAAATTTTTAAATTGATTACTGAGCTTATTTGTCTTCTTGCATACTTATTTATAATTATAAACATTTAAATCTATAAAATTTCTCTTGAACACTGCTTTATATATGACCAATAGGTTGGATATGTGATGTTTTCCTGTGTTTTTTGTTGGCTAAAGTATTACTCTGGAGAGAGAGAGAGAGAGAGAGAGAGAGAGAGAGAGAGAGAGAGAGAGAGAGTGTGTATGTATGCATGTTTTCTTTTTCTGCTTTTGATAATTAATTTCTACTTGCTTTGTACTAAACCCAAAGAATTCTGTCTATACTGCTTTTATTTTTGGAATTTATTATATTTGTGTTTTGGTTTATGATTGACGTAATGAATTATGGCCATTAAAAACTATATTCCCCCTTTATGGGGATAGAATTAAAATATATCAACTAGATTTATTTTACAAGGTTTTGTTTATGTAATTTCTGATTATTTGTGTATATTTAATTTTAAATTAAATTTTCTTATTTAAAGTGTGATTTTTATCTAAATTTTACAACACTTTATATGAGAGTTCCACTTTATTTTGGTGTAATTAAGTACATAGGTATTTGTAGCTGTCGGGTCTTCATTGTTGATAGTATACTGAACATTATAAACCATCTTTTAGACTCTCATGTGATGACTTTGTCTTCTCTGATAGATTGCTAGTTCAACCCTGGTTTTGTTTGTTTTTGTTTTGTATGTCATAACCTAGTTAATTATTTTTTTAAAAAAAACCTGTTTAAGATAATTAGTTTGTGAAAAAGAATATATGAAAACAATTCCATTTACAATAGCCTCAAAAAAAATCAAACACCTAGATGTAAACCTAACAAAGGATGTGAGCAACCTCTACAAGGAAAACTTCTGAAGAAAGAGATTGAGGAAGACTATAGAAAGTGGAGAGATCTCCCATGATCATGGTTTGGTAGAACCAACATAGTAAAAATGTCGATACTCCCAAAGTAATCTACATGTTTAATGCAATTCCCATCAAAATTCCAATGACATTCATTAAAGAGATTGAGAAATCTACCATTAAATTTATATGGAAACACAAGAGGCCACGAATAGACAAGGCAATACTCAGTCAAAAGAACAATGCTGGAGGTATCACGATACCTGACTTCAAACTATATTACAAAGCAATAACAATAAAAACAGCATGGTATTGGCACAAACACAGAAATGAAGACCAGTGGAACAGAATAGAGGATCCGGTTATGAAGCCACACAAGTATAGCCAACTTGTCTTTGACAAAGGTGCTAAAAATATATGATGAAGAAAAAGCAGCCTCTTCAAAAACTGCTGGGAAAACTGGTTAGCAGTCTGCAAAAAACTGAAACTAGATCCATGTATATCACCCTATACCAAGATTAACTCAAAATGGATCAAGGATCTTAATATCAGACTACAAACTCTGAAGTTGATACAGAAAAGAGTAGGAAATACTCTGGAATTAGTAGGTATAGGTAAGAACTTTCTCAATGGAACCTCAGCAGCACAGCAACTAAGAGACAGCATAGATAAATGGGACCTCATAAAACTAAAAAGCTTCTGTTCATCAAAAGAAATGGTCTCTAAACTGAAGAGACCACCCACAGAGTGGGAGAAAATATTTGCCAGCTACACATCAGACAAAGGACTGATAACAGAATATATAGGGAACTTAAGAAACTAAATTCTCCCAAAACTAATGAATCAATAAAGACATGGGCAAGTGAACTAAACAGAACTTTCTCAAAAGAAGAAATTCAAATGGCCAAAAAACACATGAAAAAATGCTCACCATCCCTAGCAATAAAGGAAATGCAAATTAAAACCACGCTAAGACTCCACCTCACCCCTGTTAGAATAGCCATCATCAGCAACACCACAAACAACAGGTGTTGGCGAAGATGCGGGGAAAAAGGAACCCTCTTATACTGTTGGTGGGAATGTAAACTAGTACAACCACTCTGGAAAAAAATTTGGAGGCTACTTAAAAAGCTAGACATTGATCTACCATATGACCCAGCAATACCACTCTTGGGGATATACCCAAAAGATTGTGACACAAGGTTACTCCAGAGGCACCTGCACACCCATGTTATTGAAGCCCTTTCACAATAGCCAAGTTGTGGAAACAGCCAAGATGCCCCACTACTGACGAATGGATCATGAAAATGTAGTATCTATACACAATGGAATTTTATGCAGCCATGAAGAATGAAATGTTATCATTCTCAGGTAAATGGATGGAATTGGAGACATCATTCTGAGTGAGGTTAGCCTGGCCCAAAAGACCAAAAATCGCATGTTCTCCCTTATACATGGACATTAGATCAAGGGCAAACACAACAAGGGGATTGGACTTTGAGCACATGATAAAAGCTTTAGCACACAAGGGAGGGGTGAGGATTGGTAAGACACCTAAAAAATTAACTAGCATTGTTGCCCTTAACGCAGAGAAACTAAAGCAGATACCTTAAAAGCAACTGAGGCCAATAGGAAAAGGGGAACAGGTACTAGAGAAAAGGTGAGATCAAAAAGAATTAACCTAGAAGGTAACACACACGCACAGGAAATTAATGTGAGTCAACTCCCTGTATAGCTATCCTTATCTCAACCAGCAAAAACCCTTGTTCCTTCCTATTATGGCTTATACTCTCTACAACAAAATTAGAAATAAGGGCAAAATAGTTTCTGCTGGGTATCGAGAGGGTGGGGGGAGAGGGAGGGGGCGGAGTGGTTGTTAAGGGAGGGGGTGGGGGCAGGGGGGAGAAATGACCCAAGCCTTGTATGCACATATGAATAATAAAATAATAAAAAATAAAAATAAAAAAAATGCAAAAAAAAAAAAACAAGATAAAAGTGAGAGCACACAAGGGAGATATGAGGATAGGTAAGACACCTAAAAAATTAGCTAGCATTTGTTGCCCTCAATGCAGAGAAACTAAAGCAGATACCTTAAAAGTAACTCAGGCCAATAGGAGAAGGGGACCAGGAACTAGAGAAAAGGTTAGATCAAGAAGAATTAACCTAGAAGGTAACACACATGCACAGGAAATCAATGTGAGTCAACTCCCTGTATAGCTATCCTTATCTCAACTAATAAAAACCTTTGTTCCTTCCTATTATCGCTTATACTCTCTCTTCAACTAAATTAGAGATAAGGGTATCGAGGGGGTTGGGGGAGAGGGAGGGGGCAGGGTAGGTTGTAAGGGAGGGGGTGAGGGGAGGGGGAGAAATGACCCAAGCATTGTATGCACATATGATTAAAAAAAAAGATAATTAGTTTGAAGAGCATCTTTGTAATGACATAGCCTACAATTTCACCATGAAAGTTCAAACTTTGCATTGTAAATCAATAAAAGAATATGAGATGATAAAATTCATCTGTCTAATACTAATGGGATAAACTAATCTGTTTTGTATGTCTAATATAGGTATATATAATATTTCTAAGACTATTTTCAAAGAAATATGCATATGTATATATTTGGAAAGATGCATATGTATATTTGGAAAGAAATATTTATTTTAAAAGAATATATATATATATATATATATTTAGGAACAACTAGGTGTTAAAGCAGAAAATATACATTTAGAAATATTGATAGATAAGACAGGTATAGATATATTTAACAGGTGAATTTATAATATAAATATAAAATAGATGAATTTCATCCTCATTGTAATATCATGATTTCTGTTTATGTTGATTCTTTAAAAATCATTTTATATCTTTTTTATTGATTTTTTTGTGTATGTCTACCTGTATATGCACAAACACATGTATGCTGCACATTCTTTCTTATAATTCAAAGACTTGTGTTTTATTTTAAGTTCTGTTAGTGCTCACCTTAAAACCTCCCAGTTTAATATAATTTAGCTTCTTTCATAGAGAGTGCCTGTTTACTCTGCATTGCTGCAATGCCATTTGATAGTATTCTGCTTCAGTTGGTCTCAGCCCTGATCCACACGGGAATCATTGGGAGCTTTTAAGACCAGTGCCTCCGAGATTAAGGGCTGATTATTTGAGAGAATTCCTCCATATCACTCTAAAGAGCAGCTGTGGTTGAGAACCATTTTTTTAAATCTCTCTCCACCATCGATTTTAGTCAATTATTATTTAAAAATTTTTTTTCTAGTCTTTGTGCTCTTAAAAGATTACTAACAACATGTAAAAGAAAAGACATATATTTGCATGATTCTCACTTGCTGTCTTTTTCACCTTTGTCTGATTTTATCATTATTTTCTTTTCACACTTTATAATACATGCATTCTGTTTTGCAGCCATCCTTCCTCTTGGTTAAATAAATTGAGTACTCACTGCTGGTAATTTTCTTCCATTCATTTCTTGATCATATGAAGTGTATTGTCTAGGAGTTTCTTTATGAAGTTCATGGAAGTCACAATGTTTGTTCCAGTTTCACTTAAATGACAATTTAGCTGGGTATAGAAATCATGGGTCACATGTTATGTTCCTGGTTCTTTGTAAGTATCATGCTTCTGTCTTCCAGCCCTGTATATTGTTGTGAAGCAGGAGGCCAGCCTATTTTTTCCCCTTTGTGTCAGGTCCGAGAAAGGATGTGGTACGGTAAAAAAGTGTAAAATATGAGTTAAATAATATTGAACTTTGTGTCTCATATATCAGTCTGGCTGGTCTCTGTTTTCACTGAATAAAGTCATCTAGGAGCAATTTCTTTTATTGTCCCCAAGATGGAAAGTGGCATGTTGACACATCTGCATTCAGATTGCAAAAGAGGCATAGAGCAAAATACATAGAAAGCAGCTTCTTTTTAAATTACAGATGACTTTACGTACTTTCCTTTCCTGGTTATCTAAGTGTGTAGAATCTACTCATTTGGCCAACTTAAGTAACTGAAAAGAAAGCTAGGAAATGCATTGTCTATTTGGGTGGCCATGTAGTCAGAAATAATAATAACTGAGGAGGAACAAATAGAAGTCTGTCTTAGATCTGTAATCTTTTTTGTAAGAATGCTTAAAAGTGGTGGGGGTTTTGTCTGTTTATTTTTAATCCTTGAAGTTTAGTACTAGCTCTAGAATATGTAGCAGTCTGATACTATTGCATGATGTTTATTGTTTGGTTGATTTTGTTCGTTTTGGTTTTGGTATGGATTTCCAGTTTAAGCTATAGATTTACAACTTGATGTTTTGTTCTTTAAAAGTTTGGTAGAATTAAGCAGTGAATCCCTACAGTCCTGAGCTTTTCTTTCTTGGGAGACTCTTTATTACTGCTTTAATCTCATTGCTCGTTATACATCTGTACAAGTTGTTTATATCCTCTTGGCTCGATTTTGGTAGATCATATGCATCTAGAAATTTATCCATTTCTTCTAGATTTTCAAGTTTATTGGAATATACATCTTTGAAATATTCCTTAATGATCCTTTGGGTTTCATTGGTATTTGTTGTGATATCTTCCCTCTTTTTGATGGTACTGGGGGTTGAACTCCGGGCTTCATACTTGCTAGGAAGGTGTTCTATCATCTGAGCCACTCCATCAGCTGATATCCCGCTTTTCATCTCTAATTTTATTAACTTGTGTCTTCCCTGTTTCTTTTGGTTGCTTTGATGAAGGATTTGTCAATCTTGTTTACCTTTTTAAAGAATCAACTTTTTGTTTCATTGATTAGTTATATTGTTCCTTTAGTTTCCATTTCATTAATTTCTGTCCCCAATCTTTATTATTTCCTTCTATCTATTAATTTTTGGGTTTGGCCTAGTCTTGTTTTTCTAAGAGCTTGAGATATGTTATTTATTTGAGATTTCCCTGCTTTTTTTTTAATATAGATTTTCTAAATTGTATACTTCCCTCTTAGCACTGCTTTTGCTATGTCTCAGATGTTCTATTAAATTGTGTTTTAATTTTCATTTGATTTTAGGAATTTTTTGACACCCCCCCTTAATATCTTCAATGACCCACTGATCATTCAAGAGTGAATTGTTCAGTCTCCATGTGTTTGAATTTTCTGTAGTTTCTTTTTTTATTGAGTTCTAGTTTGATTCCATTATGAAATTCCTTCAATTTCCTTATATTTATTATTGACTTGACTCATGTCCTAAGATATGATCTATTTTGGAGAAATTCTGTAGGCTGCTGAGAAGAATGTGTATTTTGTGTTTTTTTGGGTGGATTATTCTATAAATGTCTGTTAAGTTAATTTGATGTATAGTGATGCTTAATTCTGAAGTTTCTTTGTTGATTTTTTGTTTGGATGACATGTCCGTTGGTGAGACTGGAGTTTTAAAGTCACCCACTGCTATCATATTGGGTTCTATCTGTGCTTTTATGTCTAGTAGTGTTTATGAAATTCGGTGTTATGACATTTGATGTGTAAATATTTTTGTATGTGAACATTTACAGTTATAGACCTCTTGATTGATTGTTCACTTTACTAATATGAAGTGCCTGTCTTTACTTTTTTGACTAATTTTGGTTTGAAGTCTGCTTTGCCAGATATGATTATAGCTACTGCTGCTTGCTTTTGTGACCCATTTGTTTGGAGAATCTTTTTGCAATTTTTCATTTTAAGCCTGGGTTTGTCTTTGCCAGTGAAGTACATTTCTGTAGGCAAGAAGTGATTGGATCTTGTTTAAATTCAGTCTTCTATTCTGTGTCCTTTGATTGGAGAATTGGAGGCCATTAACATTTGAAATTATTATTAAAAGCATATAGGAATTCCTGTCATTTTGTTGTTTTATAATGTTTGGGTCTTTCCTAATCCTCATTTTCTTATGTATTCTTCTAGTGAGATTTATTCTTTCCCTATTCTCATGGTGTGTTTTTCTTCATCTTCTCTATGTGTGATTCCTTCAGGTAGTGTTGGCTTAGTGGTTATGAATTCCTTTAGATTGTTAATTCTGAAAGATTTTTATGAAAGATACCTTTGCTGGATACAGTTATGTAGGTCGGCAGTTATTTTCTTTCAGGGCTTGAAATGTATCATTTTATGCCCTCCTTGCTTTTAGAGTTTCTGCTTAGAAATCTGTTGTTATTATGATGGGTTTGCCTTTTATTAGCGTATAGTAGTTGTACAGGGGAATTTCATTGTGACATTTTCTTATGTGCTTGCAATGTGCCTTCATTAGACTCACCCCCTCCGTTGTTCTACTACAGCACCCTTTCTTAGAACAATTTCATTTTTCTATTTTCATACATGTATATAAAACACATCAACCATATTCATGCTTCTTCAGCCTCTCCATTTACCCTCCCCCCTTCCACTAGTACCCATCCCCAGAGAGGACATGCTTTCCTTTCCTGTCCTTCATTTTTTAAGTGTAAATTGATTGTTCAAGAGGGGTTCACCTTGGTATTTCACACATGTATATATCATACATTAATCAGGTTAGCCCCTTCTATCTCTTACTCTTTTTCTATTGTCCTGTTCCCCTATTATTCAACAGCTTTTAATGCATTTCATTATACCATCTTCATATACAGATACAATGTATTTCAATATCATTCACTCTCTGTCCTTCTCTTTTCCTTTCTTGCCTCCCCATAATCCCTTCAGATGGACCCACTATTATAATCTATTCTCTCTCGCTCGCTCCATCTCTCTCTCCATATGTGTGTGTGTGTGTGTAAGATCATATATGTATTTTGTGTAGACATTTGTCTTTTAGGTCTAGCTTCTACATAGGAGAGAAAACATGCACCCTTTGTCCTTCTAAGCTTGGCTTACTTTGCTTAATGTGACTTGTTATTAGCAATTTAGTTGCTAATTCAAAAATCATGTTGAGAAATAATTTAATTTACTTTTATTTCAGAAGTTTATTCTATGATGGTGATATTTGATTTTGTCTGAATGTTGATTCTAATACTTTGCTTCAGACATTCAATCAGTTCACCCAGTTTTCAGCTCCGTCTACATAGTCACTTTCTGAGATGTCTGAGTTTCCAATTTCTGAGTCTATTTTTTTTTTTTGTTGCTGTTGTTGGAGTTTTTCAGCCCAAATTAGCTCAGTGTTTTGGGCTCTTCTTTCATGATCAATTTTGTTTCAGTATTTTCTGGTCTGCTGGGCAGTTTTACTTGTTTATAAAGTTGACTTACTTCTACCTCCTCTATGTTCTCTTTATACCTGTGAGTTCATATCTTTATGCAAACTTCTTCATTTCCATCTTAGATTTCAGGAGGAGAAAGTTAAGATTAACATTAAGTTCTATTCTGCTTTCTCTGTGTAACTATTAATGGACTAGCATAACTTTTCTTGGCAGTACTGGGGTTTTTACTCAGGGCTTCCCCATTGCTAGGCAGGTGCTCTACCACTTAAGCTACTCTGCCAGTCAACTAGCATAACTTTTCTTACATAGAAATACTTATGTAGGAATACTGTGTCTCTGTGTCTGTCTTTCTCTCTTTCTTTTTCCCTCTCTCTAAATGACATCAGAGCCCTTTTGATATTAAACATATGTCTTTCAGTATAGGAAATTTTTTTATTGTATCATTGGTTATAGTTTATATTATGTTTCTCAAGCCATTTTCTTTAAAACCTAGCTCTGGAATTCCCTTCTCTATGAACAAATCCATCCTTCTCCAGCAAAACCAATTTCTACCTTCTTTGTATCTTCATGGCACTTTGGATATTCTTCTATAACAGCCCTTATCACAGTGATTTACCAAATTAAACTTTGTCTTATATTCCTCTTTGGACTGTAAAAACAGTGATTTGTGTCTGGCACATTGATATAGTCAATATATGTCAGTGGAATAATCAAGTGAAACTAGTGAGTGTGATCCAAGGAGCCAGGTTCTGACAAGGTAAAAATTGAGAGAAGAAATGAAGAAAAAAATTCCTGAATATGGGAAAATTTGTCATAGCAAATCAAGGACTCTCTTACATCATAATCAAATGAGAGAGAAGGCAGGAAGAGGCAAGAAAAGGCATGTTCAGAAGCATTTATCAGAGATCAATGAGAGAGAAACTTTTACCAGGCAAAAAGAACATGTGCATTGAGTTGTGAAGAAAAACTAGTAAATTATGTTAGGTAGTAGAACAGTCTTGTAAAGAGAATGCCAATGGATCCTTTTTTTGAATCATTCCATTCTAAATTGAACCTTAAAATTCTTACTGTTATTACTGTCTATTTTGTTAAGACAAAGAGGGCTTCGTTGAACACGAGACCTGGTGGTTTTAGTAACTCTGAATAAAGTTATCTAGTATTAAACATGAATGAGAATGAATGGGAAATAATTTCATGTATTTCTGTGTTGATAGAAAATTTAGTGTCTTTACTTCTATATAACATGTTGAGAGGTGGGTAGAGAAGGAAATTTAAATGGAATATTCTCTAGGATTCCTATTTTGGTTCATAGTACTTGCAATGATAATTTAAAAATAAGAAAAAGTTTATTATTGATTAGATTTATAAGTTAGTGCTTGTATTTGAAGTATCAGAATGAAGAATTATGTATAAATTTTCAATGAAAATATATTTTTGAACTAAATCGTGTGAATTGACTACATTGATGGACCCAAATGTACCTTAGAAAAACACATTTTACCTTGACTAAAGTTTTTACCATGATTTGTTAGTCAGCAGCTTTTGATTATTTTTAGTATGATGGCCCAATTTGCTCATCTGGTGAAGTTTATAGAACCCTTCTCAGAACAATGTTTAAGTGAGTAAAATAAATACATTGACTTTTAAAAGAAAAGTGGTTATATTTATAGTTATCAAAGTGTTAAATTTGTGGCATAGTCATATGTTTTCTTTATTGACACTTTATGTTGCAAAATGATTTAAGATACAGCTAAGGTAGCATTAATTTTATTTATTAAAGACAGTATAGTGTGAAGGCTGTGGTTCCTTAGTTTCAATGAGAAAATTAAACATCAGTAGTCTCTGACTTACATCTTTCAATGATTAACCAATAATTGCAGGTAGAGAATACTGGATAACAACAAGGATTTGGGTCTCCCATGTGAGAACTTGCAACTGTAACATGAGAATCATATTTAATAGTTGGTTTTGCATATATAATGAGCAGTCACAGCCAGGAAAGCAGTAATTACAACAGGTTAGTTACTATCATAATTTTGAAGTTTGTGTATTAGTCAAACTTTCCATTACTGTGACAAAATACCTGACATAAACAAATTAAGGAAGAAGGATTTACTTTGGCTCATGATTTCAGAGGTTTCAGTTCATAGTCATTGTCTCCTTTGCTTCTGAGGCAGAACATCATGGTGGCAGGAACATGTGGCAGAGGCTACTCACCTCTCAGCACACAAGAAGCAGAGAGATGGAGAATGCCTGTGCTGTAGGCTTACTTCCTTTCCCCCTTTTATTCTGTCTGGACTCCCAGCCTGTGGGATGGTGTCATCCGCATTTAGGGCTTGTCTCTCCCTCTTAGTTAATTGTTTCTGCAAAGAAACTCACAAATACACCCAGAGGAGTGCTTTCCTATTATGGGCACTTCTCAGTCCAATTAAGTTGACAATCAACATTAACACTTACATAAGGAAAAATGTAAATGATGTTGTTAGAGATCTGTAGCAACTATAGTGTGATATGAAAATATATGTGATTTTTTTCTTGGTCACAGAGTCATAGATGCTGCTAGTGTTGCTGTAGTTTATTGCCTGTATTTATAACTGAAGAAATGTCAAGTTAAAGGTTGGTGAATAACAAAAGATATAATTTTTCCCCACCCATGGTCATGTATCTCTCAAATTCTATCCTGAGACCCCAGGTTAAACACATTTGCCTGAGATTCTTTAATTCTAGTCTTGCTCATGAATTGTACCGCATTAATCATGGAGTGTTAGACAATAACATTGGAGCCAGTCTCAATTCCTTCTCTGCCATAGTGCTTTAGTTTAGTTAGTATTGAATCTCAAAGGTATTTTGGCAAAGATACTACATTATAGATGGTGAAATCTGAGAAGAGGGAAACAGACCAGGAACCATGGAGTCCGGTTGTTTTCAGATCAAAAAAGTGACTTGCTGTAAGAACAAACTTGCCCTGCTTTTCCTCAGAACTTGAGAAAAGTTGAGCCTACTTTTCTTTATATGTTGACCCTTTCCCTTTGTCAACTACAGGGAAAGATCTGAGACAGAGACACATGGTGTGATGTCAGACTCCCAGAGGTATAGTAAGTTCAACAGAGCTATTCTCCAAGGCACATTCTGAATCTATGGTTTTTTTTTTTCTTTTATTATTCATATGTGCATACAAGGCTTGGTTCATTTCTCCCCACTGCCCCCACCCCCTCCCTTACCACCCACTCCGCCCCCTCCCTCTCCCCCCCCCAATAACCAGCAGAAACAATTTTGCCCTTATTTCTAATTTTGTTGTAGAGAGAGTATAAGCAATAATAGGAAGGAACAAGGGTTTTTGCTGGTTGAGATAAGGATAGCTATACAGGGCATTGACTCACATTGATTTCCTGTGCGTGGGTGTTACCTTCTAGGTTAATTCTTTTTGATCTAACCTTTTCTCTAGTACCTGTTCCCCTTTTCCTATTGGCCTCAGTTGCTTTAAGGTATCTGCTTTAGTTTCTCTGCGTTAAGGGCAACAAATGCTAGCTACTTTTTTAGGTGTCTTAGCTATCCTCATCCCTCCCTTGTGTGCTCTCGCTTTTATCATGTGCTCATAGTCCAATCCCCTTGTTGTGTTTGCCCTTGATCTAATGTCCACATATGATGGAGAACATACGATTTTTGGTTTTTTGAGCCAGGCTAACCTCACTCAGAATGATGTTCTCCAATTCCATGCATTTACCAGCGAATGATAACATTTCGTTCTTCTTCATGGCTGCATAAAATTCCATTGTGTATAGATACCACATTTTCTTAATCCATTCGTCAGTGGTGGGGCATCTTGGCTGTTTCCATAACTTGGCTATTGTGAATAGTGCCGCAATAAACATGGATGTGCAGGTGCCTCTGGAGTAACAGTCTTTTGGGTATATCCCCAAGAGTGGTATTGCTGGATCAAATGGTAGATCGATGTCCAGCTTTTTAAGTAGCCTCCAAATTTTTTTCCAGAGTGGTTGTACTAGTCTACATTCCCACCAACAGTGTAAGAGGGTTCCTTTTTCCCCGCATCCTCGCCAACACCTGTTGTTTGTGGTGTTGCTGATGATGGCTATTCTAACAGGGGTGAGGTGGAATCTTAGCGTGGTTTTAATTTGCATTTCCTTTATTGCTAGAGATGGTGAGCATTTTTTCATGTGTTTTCTGGCCATTTGAATTTCTTCTTTTGAGAAAGTTCTGTTTAGTTCACTTGCCCATTTCTTTATTGGTTCATTAGTTTTGGGAGAATTTAGTTTTTTAAGTTCCCTATATATTCTGGTTATCAGTCCTTTGTCTGATGTATAGTTGGCAAATATTTTCTCCCACTCTGTGGGTGTTCTCTTCAGTTTAGAGACCATTTCTTTTGATGAACAGAAGCTTTTTAGTTTTATGAGGTCCCATTTATCTATGCTATCTCTTAGTTGCTGTGCTGCTGGGGTTTCATTGAGAAAGTTCTTACCTATACCTACTAACTCCAGAGTATTTCCTACTCTTTCTTGTATCAACTTAAGAGTTTGGGGTCTGATATTAAGATCCTTGATCCATTTTGAGTTAATCTTGGTATAGGGTGATATACATGGATCTAGTTTCAGTTTTTTGCAGACTGCTAACCAGTTTTCCCAGCAGTTTTTGTTGAAGAGGCTGCTATTTCTCCATCGTATATTTTTAGATCCTTTGTCAAAGATAAGTTGCTCATAGTTGTGTGGCTTCATATCTGGATCCTCTATTCTGTTCCACTGGTCTTCATGTCTGTTTTTGTGCCAGTACCATGCTGTTTTTATTGTTATTGCTTTGTAATATAGTTTGAAGTCAGGTATTGTGATACCTCCTGCATAGTTCTTTTGACCGAGTATTGCCTTGTCTATTCGTGGCCTCTTGTGTTTCCATATAAATTTAACAGTAGATTTTTCAATCTCTTTAATGAATGTCATTGGAATTTGATGGGAATTGCATTAAACGTGTAGATTACTTTGGGGAGTATCGACATTTTTACTATGTTGATTCTACCAATCCATGAGCATGGGAGATCTCTCCACTTTCTATAGTCTTCCTCAATCTCTTTCTTCAGAAGTGTATAGTTTTCCTTGTAGAGGTCTTTCACATCTTTTGTTAGGTTTACACCTAGGTATTTGATTTTGTTTGAGGCTATTGTAAATGGAATTGTTTTCATACATTCTTTTTCCGTTTGCTCATTGTTAGTGTATAGAAATGCTAATGATTTTTCTATGTTGATTTTATATCCTGCTACCTTGCTATAGCTATTGATGATGTCTAGAAGCTTCTGAGTAGAGTTTTTTGGGTCTTTAAGGTATAGGATCATGTCGTCTGCAAATAGGGATATTTTGACAGTTTCTTTACCTATTTGTATTCCTTTTATTCCTTCTTCTTGCCTAATTGCTCTGGCTAGGAATTCTAGTACTATGTTGAATAGGAGTGGAGATAGTGGGCATCCTGATTTTAGAGGGAATGGTTTTAATTTTTCTCCGTTAAGTATAATGCTGGCTGTAGGTTTGTCATATATAGCTTTTATAGTGTTGAGGAACTTTCCTTCTATTCCTAGTTTTCTTAGAGCTTTTATCATGAAATGATGTTGGATCTTATCAAAGGCTTTTTCTGCATCTATTGAGATGATCAAGTGGTTTTTGTCTTTGCTTCTGTTAATGTGGTTTATTACGTTGATTGATTTTCGTATGTTGAACCACCCTTGCATCCCTGGGATGAAGCCTACATGGTCATGGTGAATAATCTTTTTGATGTGTTGCTGAATTCGTTTTGCCATTATTTTGTTGAGGATTTTTGCATCAATGTTCATTAAGGAGATTGGCCTATAGTTCTCCTTTTTGGAGGTGTCTTTGCCTGGTTTTGGGATAAGTGTAATACTGGCTTCATAAAATGTGTTTGGCAGTTTTCCTCCCTTTCTATTTCATGGAACAGTTTAAGGAGGGTTGGTATCAGTTCTTCTTTAAAGGTCTGATACAATTCAGCAGAGAATCCATCAGGTCCTGGACTTTTCTTTTTGGGGAGACTCTTGATTGCTGCTTCAATTTCATTTTGTGTTATAGGTCTATTCAGGTGATTAATTTTCCTCTTGGTTCAGTTTTGGATGATCATCTGTATCTAGAAATCTGTCCATTTCTTTAAGATTTTCAAATTTATTTGAAAATAGGTTCTCAAAGTAGTCTCTGATGATTTCCTGGACTTCCATGGTGTTTGTTGTTATCTCCCCTTTTGCATTCCTAATTCTACTAATTTGAGTTTTTTCTCTCCTCATTTTAGTCAGGTTTGCCAGGGGGTCTATTGATCTTGTTTATTTTTTCAAAGAACCAACTTTTTGTTTCATTAATTCTTTGTATGGTTTTTTTGGTTTCTATTTCGTTGATTTCAGCTCTTATTTTTATTATTTCTCTCCTTCTATTTGTTTTGGGATTTGCTTGTTCTTGTTTTTCTAGGAGTTTGAGATGTATCATTAGGTCATTGCTTTGGGATCTTTCAATCTTTTTAATATATGCACTCATGGCTATAAACTTTCCTCTCAAGACTGCCTTAGCTGTGTCCCATAGGTTCCGGTAGGTTGTGTTTTCATTTTCATTGACTTCCAGGAACATTTTAATTTCCTCTTTTATTGCATCGATGATCCATTCTTCATTAAGTAATGAGTTATTTAGTTTCCAGCTGTTTGCATGTTTTTTGTCTTTAGTTTTGTTGTTGAGTTCTACTTTTACTGCATTGTGGTCAGATAGTATGCATGGTATTATTTCTATTTTCTTATATTTGCTGAGGCTTGCTTTGTGCCCTAGGATATGATCTATTTTGGAGAAGGTTCCAGGGGCTGCTGAGAAGAATGTATATTGTGTAGAGGTTGGATGAAATGTTCTGTAGACATCTACTAGGTCCATTTGATCTATTGCATATTTTAGATCTTGGATTTCTTTATTGAGTCTTTGTTTGGATGACCTATCTATTGATGATAATGGAGTGTTAAAGTCTCCCACAACCACTGTGTTGGCGTTTATATATGCTTTTAGGTCTTTCAGGGTATGTTTGATGAAATTGGGTGCGTTGACATTGGGTGCGTACAGATTGATGATTATTTCCTTTTGGTCTATTTCCCCTTTTATTAGTATGAAATGTCCTTCTTTATCTCATTTGATCAATGTAGGTTTGAAGTCTACTTTGTCAGAGATAAGTATTGCTACTCCTGCTTGTTTTCGGGGGCCATTGGCTTGGTAAATCTTCTTCCAGCCTTTCATCCTAAGCATATGCTTATTTCTGTTGGTGAGATGAGTCTCCTGTAAGCAAGAAATTGTTGGATCTTCTTTTTTAATCCATTTTGTCAAACGGTGTCTTTTGATGGGTGAATTAAGTCCATTAACATTAAGAGTTAGTACTGATAGGTATGTGGTGATTCCTGCCATTTAGTTGTCTTAGTTATTTGAAGGTTTGATTGTGTGTACCTAACTTGATGTTACTCTCTACTGTCTTGCTTTTTCTTATCCTGTGGTTTGGTGCTGCCTGCCTTTTCATGGTTAAGTTGGGTGTCACTTTCTGTGTGCAGGATCCCTTGCAGAATCTTTTGTAATGGTGGCTTTGTGGTCACATATTGTTTTAGTTTCTGCTTATCATGGAAGACTTTTATTGCTCCATCTATTTTGAATGATAGCTTTGCTGGGTAGAGTATCCTGGGGTTGAAGTTATTTTCATTCGGTGCCCGGAAGATCTCACCCCACGCTCTTCTTGCTTTTAATGTTTCTGTTGAGAAGTCTGCTGTGATTTTGATGGGTTTACCTTTGTATGTTACTTGGTTTTTCTCTCTTGCAGCCTTCAATATTCTTTCCTTAGTTTCTGAACTTGTTGTTTTAATGATGATATGTCGTGGAGTAGATCCATTTTGATCTGGTCTGTTTGGTGTCCTGGAGGCCTCTTGCATTTGTATGGGAATATCTTTCTCTAGATTTGGGAAATTTTCCGTTATTATTTTGTTGAATATATTACGCATTCCCTTCGCTTGCACCTCTTCTCCTTCTTCGATGCCCATGATTCTCAAGTTTGGTCTTTTGATGGAGTCAGTGAGCTCTTGCATTTTCTTTTCACAGGTCTTGAGTTGTTTAATTAATAGTTCTTCGGTTTTTCCTTTAATTACCATTTCATCTTCAAGTTCTGAGATTCTGTCTTCTGTTTGTTCTATTCTGCTGGATTGGCCTTCCGTTTTGTTTTGCAGTTCTGTTTCGTTCTTTTTTCTGAGGTTTTCCATATCCTGGCAGTTTTCTTCTTTATTGTTGTCTATTTTTGTCCTGAGTTCATTTATCCATTTATTCATTGTGTTCTCTCTTTCACTTTGGTGTTTATACAGTGCTTCTATGGTTTCCTTTATTTCTTCTTTTGCTTTTTCAAATTCTCTATTTTTATTGTCTTGGAATTTCTTGAGTGTCTCCTGTACATTTTGGTTGACCCTATCCAGTATCATCTCTATAAAATTCTCATTGAGTACTTGTAGTATGTCTTCTTTTAAATTATTCTTGTGGGCTTCATTAGGTCCTTTGGCATAGTTTATCTTCATTTTGTTGGAGTCTGGCTCTGAGTTTCTGTTCTCTTCATTCCCCTCTGGTTCCTGTACTAATTTTTTGCTGTGGGGAAACTGGTTTCCCTGTTTTTTCTGTCTTCCCGTCATTGTCCTTGGTGTTGTTACTGTTCCTGTACTGTGTGTAATTAAGTATTTTCTAGCTTGTAATAATAACAATGGTAATATTTAGAATGGAAGAGTGAGCTGAGATGGAAAGCAAGAAGTTAAAGAAAAGGAGAAAACAAATATACAGACAAGAGGGAGAAAGCAGAACAAGGTATCAGACAAGAGAGTTTCAAAGGTATAAACAGGAGTGTTAGTGTACTAATCAACAGTAAGCTGAACAGACATTAGAGAGACAGAGAGAGGATTGAAAATCAAAGATAAAAAAATAAAAAATAAGTAAATGAAAGTAATATCTATATATAAAAATGAATTAAAATAAATTGGAAAATAGAAAATTAAAAAAAAAAAAAAACCAAAAAACTTCCAAGTTTATATTCAATGCAGTTTCAGTCTTAATAATTTGGGTGTCTGTCTCAATCTCCAGTCCTGGAGTTGGTGCCTCAGATGTTGTTCTGTAGTTGTCTCATCAAAGGGTATGCATAAAGTAGAACAAAACTACACACACACACACACACACACACACACACAAAAGCCCCACCAAGTGTCCCCAGTTCAAATGCAATACAGTTTCAGGAAGTTTTTCGGCTTGCAGGTGTAATTCGGTTGTTCTCTCATCAAATGTAGGGAGAAAAAGAAAAAAAAGCATCTGGAGACAGTTCTGAGAGTGGTATCTGCAACTGTGGCTTGCCTGCCTGCTGCTCTCAGCCTGTAGCTGGTGACGTTATTTATGCAGATCTCTGGGGTGAGCTAGCACTCACCTGGTCCCACAGGCTTTGTTTGCTCAGAGTTCTCCTGTGCGGGAGCCTCTGCTACAGGCTTTCCCCTTTCCAAGTAGTGGGAAAGGTGACACTGCCTGGCGTTGTCAGGCCTGCGTGTTTATTTACAGTTCATGTGGGAGCACCTCTCCTCTGAAGTTTTCCTCCCACTGCCACTTTCAGCAGGTTTCCTGCTCCTGCTTACTGGGCGGTGCTGCTGCTCCTGCCGGCTGCCATGTTTGTTTACAGTTCACGTGGGAAGTGGGTCTTCCCTCCTCTCACAAGCTTCCCCGCTCCTGGTTGCTGGGTCCGCGCCCCGCTCCTGCCAGAGGCTCTCCGGCCCGCCCAGCTTGTTTATTTACAGTCCCGGGAAGGATTCCCTTCCCCCAATCTTCAGTGCTTAGGGCGCCCCACCCTGTTTCCAGCGTGTCTTAACTGTTCTTATTGCTTATTACTCAGTTTCTCTTTTTTTTTTTCCTGGGTGGAGGTCAGTCTGTCCAGGGGGCTATGCTGCTCTGGCCCAGGCTTGTCTGTGGGGCTACCGCGGTACCGCGAAGCTCACCTGGTCCGCGTCTTCCCAAGCCGTATGGGCGCCGGCCACTGGCGGCCCCAGGGGCCCTCCTCGTTTCTCCGTTTAACGTGAAGTGGAGATTCTCTGCACCGGCTGGAGATGTGGAGGGGTCAAAGTTATGCCTTTTCTCAGTGATTATGCCTGCAAAGTGTGTCTCCAGCGTCTCTCCAAGATTTCACTATAGGAGGGTCGCTTTCTGCTTCCTACCTCTAGCCGCCATCTTGGAATCTCTGAATCTATGGTTTTAATCAAAGCAATTAGTTGGAATTTTAGTTTGTATTAATGGAGATAGTGTGTGTGTGTGGGGGAAGATACCTATTTTTGTTGTAGGCTTAGATCTCATTAGATTCTGTAATCTAATGTAATCTTTGTATAGTTTTCAAAATATCTAAATTTAAGATATTTATAGTTGAGCTATATAAATTAGCAATCACCTTAGTGGAAAGTAGATTGAAGACATTACTTCTGGTGTCTCTCCCAGGTATCATGGTGTCAAGGCCATTCTTATTAAGATTTTAAAATCAAACATGTTCAAAAGTAGTACAAATTGCACCCAGTTCTCTTATGTGAACTATTTCCTGAGATTTTGAAAAAACAATGCAGACTTTCATTTTGTGTGGAATTCTCAACTGAGAACAAGGGCTAGACTTAAGGTTTGAGTTTGAAAGTCCTTAGGTTTTGTGTTTGTTTTGTAGTAGTCCTGAGTTTGTGTAGAATGGATATAGAAAAAAGTCTTCCTTTAAGAGAAATCCAGAGTCATGAAAATCCTGTGTGGCACAGCCAGCAAGGCATGTCCAAGTTTGGGGAAAAAGCCCCCCAGCTGTTTGTAGTTTTTTATTCTTTTTCTTTCTCCCAACAAGCAGAAGACAGAGCATCAATTAGAATGAAGCTCTGCAACATCCTGAACCCCTAGCCTGTGGAAAGCCTCCTTACACCACGATGCACTGAGAAAAGTGACATCATCTCTCCCCACAGTGTGGCTCTAAAGCCTCTTGCGTGAATCTGCAGAATGAACAAGTGAGCATCAGACTCCCCTACCCTGGGACATAATCCAGCACAGCCTCTGGGTAAATTGAACAGCTCCCCCAGCAAAACCGAACAGCATAAACAGCAAACTGTAATCTAACACTGACAGTGGACATGGGGGTGGAATACTAAACCTGCCCTGGAGAATGGGGATGGGCCAAGTAGCTGAACTCTCAATGCTGAATTCTCAGTGAACAAATTTGGGTCAAGCAGCAAAGGCTGAAAGCAGGAGTGGGGCAACAAGCCAACCTCCCAGAGGAGTTGCTAGCACCCAGCAGAGGTTGGGAGAGGCACAAAGGCTGAGAGGCGGGAGTAGGGCAACAGGCCAGCCTCCCAAAGCAGGTCAAGTGGTGGATCCTGGAACTGATCTTGAGGGACAGAGGGCAGCATTCAAAACTGAATTGCCCCACCCTGCTGGAGGAGCAGCTGACTAAACAGGTTTGCAGCTGAAGGGCAACACAGCTGCCACCTGGTGAATACAACAACAGCTCTGACCACCCTGCATGAACTGGCAGACTCATATCACCTCCAAATCACAACTAATTCCATGGACAGAAGGAACCAAATACTACTCACAAGCCAGTCACCTGGTGAGACCACATCAGAACTCCCACTTGTATTCCAATACCAGGATTGGACACCTAAGGAATAACTCTAGAACTTTTACCAGAAAACTGAACTTTTTGTTGTTCCTGAACCTGGTTTTTGTGTGTGTGTGTGCATGTTTGTGTGTGTTTCTGTATTATTAACTTCACCATAACTACTTTCTTATCCCTATTCTTAGCTCCTTTCCTTTTCCCTCCTTTTCCTGTGCTACAATCTGTTGTTCTCCCTCCCAACAACTCTTTCTGCCCCTTCTCATCCACTCTCTTCCCCCATCTTCACCCATGGTCATGTCACCACACTACCCCTCTCTCCTACCTACTCACCACCTGCTGTCTAGCCTACTGTACGAGCTATACACAACCCCAAGCCCCTTGCAATCCCTGACACAAGCACCCTCCACTACAACCATAGAAAAACACCCAAACATGCACAAGGGCTACAAAACCCAGCAACCCCCACACTGCTTTCCCCACTCAACTCTTTTCCTTCCCCCCCTTTTAGTGCCACCTTTACCAATTTCCCAAATTTCTAAATCTAGCCTAATAACATTACCCTCCCAACTCCCACTGTTTATAGATATTATCACCAAGGGGTTTTCTATATACTATGTAAACAACTGTTCTGGTATTGAACCTATCAATGTTATTGGTAAATTACACCTCCAGGCCAGGGACAGAAAGAGCACATCAACCTCGCTAATAACCAAGTCATTCACAACACAAAAATTAAATCAAGGGAAAGGAAACAGGCAATTAAAACCACCAATTAGCCTACAAAGAACATAGTTACACAGCACCAAGTGGAATGATGGGAAGAAGAAGGGATGGAAACCACTCTCCTCAAAAAAATAATTCAACACAGCATTCAGTTTGAAATTAGGAAAATGGATACCTGGTTCCTGACCCCAACAAAACAATGATAAATGTCACTAAGAACCCCAGTGATGCCAGAAAAAACCCTCAAAGAAGAAATCTTGGAAGAAATCTCTGAGAATTTCATGGAGAAGATACTAGACATGGTTAATCAGAATGTACAAAATGCAATCAAGAAATTCCAAGACACCAAAAATAAAGAACATGTGAAGACACATATACAATTAAATGAACTCAGAGAGGACTTCAACAAACACCAAAGTGAAACAAAGGACACTATAAAAAGAGAGAATTAAAGATGGCAGCACAAAGTATAAAAGAGGAGTTGAACAAAGATATGGAAAACCTCAGAAAAAGAATCAAACAGAAATCCTGGAAATAAAAAGTCCCTTTAGTCAAACAAAAAACAGTGGAAGGCCACTCCAGCAGAGTAGAACAAGTGGAAGACAGAATCTCAGATCTTGAAGATAAAATAGAAATTAAAGAAAAAAACAAAAGAAATCTTAGTCAACAACTCAAGAGCTGTGAAAGGAAAATGCAAGAACTCACCAACTCCATCAAAAGACAACCTGAGAATCATGGGCATTGAAGAAGAAGAAGAGGTGCAAGCTAAAGGAATATGTAATATAGTCAATAAAATAAAAACAGAAAATTTCTCAAAGCTCAAGAAAGTTCTGCCCATTCAGGTACAGGAAGCCTCCAGAACACCAAACAGACTTGACTAAAATAGAACCTCCCCACAGAATATTATCATTAAAACAAACACAGAGAACAGAGAAAGAATATTGAAGGCTGTCAGAGAAAAACAAAACAAAACCCAAAAAACCAAGTAACTTATAAAGGTAAACCCATCAAAATAACAGCAGATTTTTAAATGGAAACCTTAAAAGCAAGAAGGGAGGGAAGTATTTCAGGCACTGAGTGAAAATAATTTCAGTCCTAGGATATTCTATCCAGAAAAATTATCATTCAAAATTGACAGAGCAATAAAAATCTTCCATGATAAACAGAAGCTAAAACAATATATGACCACCAAGCCCCCACTACAGAAGATTCTACAAAGAATTCTTCACACAGAAGATAAAAGCAAACAAACCCCTGAGAGGATAGGAAGTATCAAACCACAGAGAAGAAAAAACAAGTAATCAGAGAGGAGTATTGATTTGACTGCACACAATCAAATCCTTAAACAACAAAAACAACTAAATGCTAGGAATTACCACATACCTATCAATATTAACACTGAATGTCAGTGGACTCAACTCCCCCATCAACAGACACGGTTTGGCAAACTGGATTGAAAAGGAAGATCTGACAATCTGTTGCTTACAGGAGACCCATCTCATTGATTGAAATAAACACTGGCTTAGGCTGAAATGCTGGAAGAAGATTTACCAAGCCAATGGCCCCTGAAAACAGGCAGGAGTATATAATACTTATATCAGACAAAGTAGACTTCAAACTTACATTGGTCAAATGAGGTAAAGAAGGACACTTCATACTAATAAAAGGGGCAATACATCAAAAGGAAATAACAGTAATCAACCTATATGCATCCAATGTCAGTGCACTCAGTTTCATCAAACATACACTAAAAGACTTAAAAGCACATATACACTCCAACACCGTGATAGTGGGAGGCTTTAATATTCCTCTATCACCAATAGATAGGTCATCCAAACAAAAAAATCAACAAAGAAATCCTAGGACTAAATGACACCATAGATAAAATGAACCTAACTGATATCTACAGAATATTTCATTCAACAATAGCACAATATACATTCTTCTCAGCAGCCCATGGAACCTTCTCCAAAATAGATTATACCTTAGGACACAAAGCAAGCCTCAGCAAATACAAGAAAACAGAAATAACCCTCTGCATTCTATCTGATCACAATACATTAGAACTAGAACTCAACAACAAAAACATCAGCAGAAAATATGCAAATAATTGGAGGCTGAATAACACATTGCTCAACAATCACTGGGTCATAGAAGAAATAAGGGAGGAAATGAAAAATTTCCTGGAAGTTAATGAAAATTAAAACACCACCTACCAGAACCTATGTGACACAGCAAAGGCAGTCCAAAGAGAAAAGTTTATAGCTATGAGTCCATATATTAAAAACATAAAAAGATCTCAAATAACTGACCTAATGCTGCATCTCAAAATCCTAGAAAACAAGAACAATCAAAACCCAAAACAAGCAGAAGGAGAGAAATAATAAAAATATGGGGTGAAATTAATGAAATAGAGACCAAAACACCCATACAAAGAATCAACAAAATAAAAAGCTGGTTCTTTGAAAAAATAAACAAGATTGACAAACCCCTGGCAAATCTGACTAAAAGGAGGAGGAAAAGACCCAAATCAGTAAAATCAGATATGAAAAAGAGGAGATAACAACAAATACCAAGAAACCCAGGGAATCACCAGGAACTACTTTAGAAACTGTATTTCAATAAGTTAGAAAATCTTGAAGAAATGGACAAATTTTTAGATACTTAGGACCACCCAAAACTGAACCAAGAGGATATTAACCACCAAACAGATCTATAACATAAAATGAAATTGAAGCAACAATTAAGAGTATCCTAAAAAAGAGAACTCCAGGACCTGATGGATTCTCTGCTGAATTCTACCAGACCTTTAAAGGATATCTAATACCAACACTCCTTAAACTTTTCCACAAAATAGAAAGGGAAGGGACACTGCCTAACTCATTCTATGAAGCCAGTATTACACTCACCCCAAAACGAGACAAGGATACCTCCAAAAAGGAGAAGTATAGGCCCATCTCTTTAATGAACATTGATGCAAAAGTCCTCAATAAAGTAATGGCAAACTGAATCCAACAACATATCAGATCATTTACTATGGCCAAGTCGGCTTTATCCCAGGGATGCAGGGATGGTTCAACATTTGCAAATAAATCATTGTAATACAGCATATTAGTAGAAGAAAAGACAACAACCACTTGGTCATCTCAATAGATGAAGAAAAAGACTTTGGTAAGATTCGACACCATTTCATGATAAAAGCTCTAAGAGAATTAGGAATAGAAGGAATGTACCTCAACATTATAAAGGCTATATATGACAAAACTATAGCCAACATCATATTAATTGGGAAAAACTGAACTATTTCCCCTAAGGTCAGGAACAAGACAAGGATGCCCAGTCTCCCTTCTCCTATTCAACCTAATCCTGGAATTCCTAGCCAGCACAGTAGGGCAAGAAGAAGAAATAAAAGGAACACAAATTGGTAAAGAAGTAGTCAAAGTATCCCTATTTACAGACAACATGATTCTATAACTCAAAGACCCAAAAAACTCCCCCGAAAAACTCCTAGATGCCATAAACAGCTTCAGCAATGTAACAGGATACAAAATCAACTTACAGAAATCAGTAGCTTTTCTATACACCAACAGTGAATAAATTGAGAAAGAATATAAGAAAACAATTCCATTTATGATAGCCTCAAAAAAATCAAATACCTAGGAATAAACTTAACAAAGGATATAAATGACCCCTATATGGAGAACTACAAACCACTGAAGAAAGAGATTGAAGAAGACTACATAAGGTGGTGGAAAGATCTCCCATACTCATGGATTGGCAGAATCAACCCAGTAAAAATGGTTATACTATCAAAATCAACCTACATGTTCAACATAGTTCCCATCAAAATCCCAATGACATTTATCACAGAGATTGAATAATCTACCCTAAAGTTCATTTGGAAACAGAAAAAGACCACGAATAATCAAGGAAATACTGAGCAAAGAGAGCAATGCTGGAGGTATCACAATACCTGACTTCAAACTATACTACAGAGCCATAGCAATAAAAATAGCATGGTACTGGCACAAAAACAGATATGAAGACCAGTGGACAGAAAAGAGGACCTGGATATGAATCCACACAGCTATGCCCACCTTATTTTTGACAAAGGTGCCAAAAACATATGATGGAGAAAAGACACCCTCTTCAACAAATGGTGCTGGGAAGAGTGGCTATCTGCATGCTGAAAACTGAACTAGATCCCTGCCTGTCACCCTGTACTAGTATCAACTCAAAGTGGATTAAGGACCTTAATACCAGGCCTGAAACCTTGCAGTTAGTACACGAAAGAGCAGGGAAGACCCTGGAAGCAATAGGTATAGCAAGGACTTCCTCAGTAGAACTCCAGCAGCCCAGCAACTAAGAGAAATGATGGACAAATGGGACTGCATGAAATTAAACAGCTTCTGCATAGTAAAAAGAAAGGTCTCTAAATTGAAGAGACCACCCACAGAGTGGGAGAAACTAGTTGTTATATTTATATATTTGCTAGCTACACATCAAAGGACTGACAACCAGAGTATACAGGGAGCTCATAAAACTAAATTCCCCCAAAAGTAATGAACCAATAAAGAAGCGGACAACTGAAGTAAACAAGTTTTTCAAAGGAAGAAATCCAAATGGCCAAAAAACACGTGAAAAATGCTCACCATCCTTGGCCATAAAGGAAATGCAAATCAAAATCACACTAAGATTCCACCTCACTCCTGTTAGAATAACTATCATCAAGAAACCATCAACAAAAAATATTGGCGAGGATGTGGGGAAAAAGGAGCCCTCATACACTACTGGTGGGAATGCAAGCTATTACAACCACTTTGGAAAACAATGGAGGCTTCTTAAAAAACTAAACATAGATCTGTCATATGATTCAGTAATACCACTCCTAGGGATATACCCAAAGGAATGCAACTCAGGTTACTCCATAGCCACCTGCAAACCCATGTTTATTGCAGCACTATTCACAATAGCCAAGCTATGGAAACAGCCAAGATGCCCCACTACCAATGAATGGATTAAGAAAATGTGGTATTTATACACAATGGAATTTTATTTAGCTACAAAGAAGAATGAAATTTCATCACTTGCAAGTAAATAGGTGGAACTGGAGAACATCATCTCAAGCAAAGTTAGCCAGGCTCAAAAGGCCTGAAATTGCATGTTCTCCTTCATATGGGGATTATGGACCAAAACAAATGCAGTAATATTATTGGGCATGGGTCACACACTAAGGGGAAAATGTGCAAGGGAGCAACAGGGATAGGGAGGGAAACAAAAAACTTGAATCTAGTTGATGTGCACCCTGTAGAGGAGCGAATATAGTAATCTTAAACTGGCAGAGACCACTATGGGAAGGGGACTAGGAAGTAGTGAAGAGGTCTGGTAGAAATGAATCAATGTGGGTTGCAAGACTCATGTGCATGAAGCAATGCTGGGAATCTGTCTATATAGCTATCTTTATCTCAAACTAGAAAAATGCTATGTCTTTCTTATTATCTCTTATGTCTTCTCTTCAACAGAATTGGAGAACAAGAGGGTAGTACAGGTTCTGCCTGGAAGCAGGGGGGTACGTGGCCCAAACAATGTATGCACATGTGAGTAAATATAAAAATGATAAAATAAAAAAATAGGACATTAAAAAAAAGGGAAATTCATTTTAACTGGTGGTGTTAATTTTAAGATACATCATGGAAAAAGGCTTAATTAGGGCATTAGCTTGAAAAATAAATCAAAATTCATTTATAAATTTATTGTATTCCACATAAGATTTAGCTTATAACTACATTGATTTAAATTGAGGAATTAATCCAATATTGATTTTTTCAGCATAAAATTTTTTACAGGTAGTATGACAGTAGGAGTAGCCATACTTTTATTTATATATTTTGTTTCTCTTAGTGTGATCATTGAGAGTCTTTTGCAAAAATTTTCAAGGGTATCATCAACTTTTCCAGGGGCCTTGTTTCCTACTTTTATATTCCAACTACTTAGTTGCCCGTTTTGGCATTTTCATTTTGAAGATTTAAATTTCCCCCTCAATGTATTTGTGTTGTCAAATGTTGTGAAGACTGAATTTCCATGAAGCTAGATGTTAGGTATTATATGAGGAGGGATACTGAGTAGTAAATAATTTTCTAGATGTCTAGTTCATCAGCAAAGATTTTCATATTCTAATTATTGCTTCTCTGTATATCCTCCAGACTGGGAATAGAGATAGGGAGGGGAGGAACTCACCTCTCAACTATATTCATGAAATTGTTATTATTTCTCTCCTTATTCATAAAAATACTAAAGAAAATATGAAGTTATAATAGCCCTTAAACACAGGCATATTGAGCAAAGATCTGACCTATACCACTGGAGTTTTCAATAATCCGTTTGTGGGAAGGGCCCTGGGAAGGAATGTTGAGCTGGTAAATGATAGGCTGTTTCCACCCGTTCTTACTATGTCATCATCCTTGGAGACAGAAAGTTTTCAATGACTAAGAAGGGAAAGTGAAGAAATACGTCTTCTGCATTTTCGATTCTTTAGTCTTTGCCTCCAACTTCCTGTTACTTCTCCTTCTCAAATAGTTCTAGGACCGACCATTTGGCACTCAAATATCATTATACTTGCTATAATGTACATATCAGGCTCAATGTTCAGCCAGTGGGGTTTTGTGCCTAGAGTGATGATTATCTATAATGACATTACTGATATTAATAACAATTATGGATAACATTATGGATTCCATACTATGTAGCAGGAACTTGCTTATGAACCCATGGGGTTTTTACAGTAAGTATAGAGGAAGCTGATACATAGAAAGATTGAGTAACTGGCCAAGGTCACATAGCCAATAAGTGGAAGATCAGAATTTGAATCTAAATATCTGACTCCAAGGTCCTCCCACTTTAAATGTCATCCACTGTCCATGAGAGTAGTTAATATTCAATATTGAGGTCTTTTTCTCCTAAAATACCTGCTTTTATGAGACTAGTTAGCCCTGAGATCCTCCCTACAGATGAATGATGCAACATGGTAGAAACAAGCTTGTGTTCTGGTGCTCTAAGCATTAGGTGAAGGTAGAAGATTCAGGGCATAGGCACAACATTCTGAGAAATACAGAGAAAGAGAGATTTTGCTTGTTTTACCACACAAAAGATGATACTCAGGACTTAAAGGAGAAAGGCTATAATGGAGGGGAGTTGATGAAATTAGGCAGTGTTATGGTCCCAGAGACAGGACCCCTGATACCTGGCTGTCCATGCTAACACCTGGGGAAGTGCCAGACCATAGAGAGACTTGGAGACAGGGAAGCTGATATCATTGTGCCATTTGGTATCATAGGGCCACGCTGGCCTTACAGAATCATATTCCTTAGCATGCCATGAAAACAGGAAAAAAGGCATCTGGTTCCACTCTCAGCATGGTGTGAAAGAAGCAGGGAGAACCATTAAAGTTGGCTTGTTTCAGGGATCCTGATGCACCCAAGATGATAAGGAATGAGGACAACGCCTTGCTAAGTTCTTTGGGCTGATGACTGAAGACCAAATGGATAGGGGATGCCCCATATCTGTGTAGACAGGTGATTCAGCACTAGATCTTTATTCCCTCCCCCAGCTGGGTACTTTGAACTCCTGGCCACTTGGACACAACTTCACAGAAAAGTAGCTACAATTACAGATTTAAAAAATTCTACTGCTGTCTTGATATAATCTACATCTTCTTATTTTCCCAAGTGTATACTCTGAGTTACTATAATGTTTCATCTTTCAAGATTTTTTTGGCTATTTTTAATTTTCTAGAAAAATGATTGTCCGATTTAAAACCCAAACTGTACAAATTTATTAAGCATTTACATATACTTCCATATTTTTCCCACCCCCAAATTTTAATTAATTTAGGGTAGGTAATATTTGTGCTTGGTAATAAAATTCAAGAGACATTAGTGAATTATAACGAGGAAACAAACCTTGTCCCTCAGTCTTACCATTACTCAAGTTTTTGTGTGTTTCCTAAGATACCATATATTGTACTTCAGATATGACATGCTTCCTTCCCCCAAAGGCTCATGTGTTGAAAGCTTGGTCCCCAGCTGGTGGTGGTTTTGAGAGGTGATTGAATTATGAGGGTGTTGACCTCATCAATGGGTTAGCCCATTGATGAGTTCATAGCTGAATGGGGCCTGGTTGGAAGAACTGGGTCACTGAGGGTGTGCTGTTATACTTGGAGCTCAGTCATTTCTCTCTGTCTCTCTGTCTCTTCTTCCTTGCTGCCATAAGATGAGCAGCCTCCCTTGCCTCACTACAGGTCCATAGCAATGGAATAGCTGACTATAATCTGAAACCTCTGATGCAGAGAGCCAAAATAAATCTTTCATCCTTTAAGTAGATTTCCTCTTGTGTGTTGTCACAGCAATAAAAGCTGACTAGCACACTAGATATACATATTCTCATATGTATATGCTGCCTAAAAACACATCCAGAATTAGAGCATGTTTTCCACACTGCTCTGTACCTTGCCTTTTCCGTGTAACAAGATGTCTTGGCTGTTATTCCATAGTCGCCTTTGCCATTCCATTGAAGGGGTGCATCATTATTTATTAAGCAATCTCTGCTGATAGGAATTTATAACCAGGTGCTGGTGGTTCACACCTGTAATTCTAGTTACTCAGGAGGCAGAGATCAGGATTGTCATTCAAAGCCAGCCCAGGCAAATAGTTCCATGATTCCCTATCAAAAAAACCCCTTCTCAAAAAACCCTTCACTTGGAATGGCTCAAGGTGTAGGCCCTGAGTTCAAACCCCAGTACCACAAAATAAATAAATAAAAATAAAATTTTTATGCCTTTTATTTTAAAACTGAAGTTATTGTGTCTATTGTCTCTTCGTGATGTTTGACTCATTTATTGGTATGTGTTTTACATTTTATTAAACCATCCCCTCATAGTTTGCATTGTGAATGTTTTCTTCCAGTTTATTGGTTGTGCCTTGACTTTATTTATTTAGACAACTTAGGCTTTTTATTCTTGTATATATGAATTTATCCATGTTTTTAGAAAATGGTTTTAGTCAGGCTTTCCCCACCTGGGACATTGTTAAATCTTGCACTTTCCTTTAATACTGTTTTCTGCTTTCATTATGTGTGTGTGATATACTTGCTAGGCAGGCACGCTACCATTGTAGACAAGCCCCCAGCTCTCTTTGCTTTAGTTATTTTTCGAATAGTTTTGCATGTTTCTCCCTGGGGAAGGCCTGGACCTAAATTTATGCCTCCCATATAGCTGAGATGACATATGCACACCACCATACCCAGCTTATAGGTTGAGATAAGATAACTTTTTGACTGGCCTGGCCTCAAATCACAATCCTCTTAATCCTTTTCCTCCTGAGTAGCTGGGATTACAGGCATGAATCATTATATCCAAACTGTTACCTGGTTTTTTTTTTTTTCTTTTTTCTTTTTTTACTTTAGATGCTACTGGGGTTTGAACTCAGGGCTTTGTGCTTGCAAAGCAAGTACTCTACTGCTTAAGCCACACCTCCAGTCCCTTCTGGTTTTCTTTGTATGTTTAAATCCTTCTCAATGGGGAATTGTTGTAAAGGGAAAAGGAGAATGCTAATTACTATTTCCTTGATGTTTCATCTACAAATTGTACTTTGAGTTGAATTCCTATTGAACCATGTACAATGGAATAAGATTCTGTGTACCTCCAAAATAATCTTTTTGAATCACCTGTTTAATTTACTTGCACAAATAAGTTCTGAAAGAAAGAAAACCTCCATTTTACCACTCCCCCAAAAGAAAGCTACACAGACTTGTTGAGTTAATTATAAGACTGGGTGGGGCAAACAAGAAGGTCAGAGGGTGTGTTTAACTATTGTTAACTAATGCTCAAATGCACACTATGGTAAATGCAGGTTACAGTTTTGTGGGAACCAAAATTGTTCTCTAGGGCTAGTATTCTAAAAATGTAGTTTCCTACAATAAGAGTTTAGATTCTCAATATTGCAAGACAATAGTTCTTGAAATTATTAAAACAAGCCTTTGACTATTTTGATGGTTGTTGTTGATTGTCAACTTAATTGAATTGAGAGACACCTAGGAGATTACTAGCACACTTCTGGGTATGTCTTTAAGGGTGTTTCAAGATGATTAGGATAGCCACTGATGAGGAAGATTGGTCTTGAATGTGGGTGGCACTGTCTAATGGCTGAGGGCCTGGATGGAACAAGAGCCCCAGGATGAAACCAGCCAGTGTGTGCAAGCTGGATTCTTCCTGAGCAGGTGTGTTTGTTGTTGCTGCCATTGCCTGTGAACTTCAGACTGCAGCTTCTTTAGTTTTTCAATATGGATTCAGATTTGGCTCTCCAGGAAGCCTTGGGCTTGTGCTGCACCATTGGTCTCTTATTTTGAGGCTTCTACCTTCTTGGACTGAGTAGCTAGCTATTTGTTACTGTAGTTGCTCAGTGTGCACATGGCCATTGTGGGACAATCTAGTCTGCAATTGTGTAAGCCAACCTAATTAATCCCCTTTTATAATTATAATATATATGTATTATATAGACTATATATATAGACTACAAATATATAGTCTGTTTTTCTAGAAAATTCTGACAAATATTATATGAAAACTGTGTTAGTCCATAAACTTTGACAGAAATTAACTTTTAGCTACTATGATACAGATCAAGCATAGACTAAAATTTTGTGAGACCCATTATATAAATATTCTCTGAACTTTTTTATTATTGCTCATGTGGTGAACACATATAAGATTGCTATTGTACTGATGGATTGTATTGTGTTAAAGTATGAATAATTGTTGAAATAAGAATTATTAACTAGTGTGAGCTAGGACTTAGAAACCAGCCAAAGAATGACAGGCTGATATGCCAATAAGCCAAACCTAAGCAACAAACAAACAAGCTAAACCTAAGGTGGTAGTGCTGATAACAGGGGTGGTGAGATCACCACTGGGTAGATAAACTCAGGCCAGAACCCAAAACACCTCACTTGCCTCCTCGCCCACCAGACACTGTGCTGTCAGAGTCCGTCCCGAGACTCGGACGTAGAGGCAGCCACTGCTTGTGAGCATGTCCCCTTCTCCCAACCACCACTGGGTGTCACTGGCAAACTGCGAAACTGGACCTGCACTGAACATGGCTGTGAGGATCCCCTGGGGCACAGCTATGCCCCCCTCATCAGCTGAGAAAGCGTCGCATGGTGAGCGAGACTTGGGGGAAGGTCTGAGTAAAGCTGGCTGGCTAGGGTAGTAGAGATAGGCATTAGGATCCATAGGAAAGTGCCATGTGAATTTGGTTGAATAAAAACCTGCTCTCTGAAATAAGAGTTTCCTGAGTACTGTCTCTCTGTCCTCGAATGAATCATAAGCTCTCGTGACAGCTAAACCAAAGGGTGTTTTTTAATTTGATGTTTTGCATTTTAAAAAATACTGTAATAGAGTTTCTCATTAAATGATGTTGAAACATACTGTGTCATTACAATTATTATTTTGACCAAGACTAAGTCAAAGATCTTAGGCACATGATAGTGAGGGGGTCGGCGGGGAGACAGAGGGAGCAGGGGGAAAGGGAGAGGACAGGGGGAAGAGGGGAGAAATGACCCAAACATTGTATGCACATATGAATAAAAGAAATAAAAAATAAAAAAAAGATCTTAGGCACAGAATAATGCACTTTGATACAAAAAGTAGATTTAACTATGACATTATAAAAATGGTACTTTGAATTTAAATTGAACAAAAAGTCCTTCTGAGTCTAGCTTACTTTGCTTAACATGATCTTCAGTTCCAGCCATTTACCTGCAAATAACATAATTTCATTCTCTTTGGGAGTAAATAATACTCCATTGTGTATTTATACCAAATTTTCTTAATCCACTTATCGGCTGTAGGGCATCTGAGCTGTTTCCAGAGGTCAACTGTTGTAAATTGAGCTTCAATAAGCATGGATGTGCAAGTTGCTCTATTGTATCCTGGCTTACATTCCTTCCATTATATGCCTAGGAGTGGTTTTGTTGGATCACATGGTGGGTCTATTTTTTAGTTTCTTGAGGAACCTCCTTACTGCTTTCCCTGGCAGTTGCACTAATTTACATCCCCACCAACAGTGGATGATAAGGGTTTCTTTTTCCCTGTATCCTTGCCACCATTTGTTCTTGCTTGTGTTACTGATGATAGCCATTCTGATCGGAGTGATGTGAAATCTCAGTGTCATTCGGATTTGCATTTCCTTTATGGCCAAGGATGTTGAGAATTTCTTCATGTATTTATTGGCCATTTGTAGTTTTGAGAATTGTCTGTTCAGTTCATTTGCCCATTTATTCAGTGGATTGTTGATTCTTTAGTTTTTTGAGCTCCCTAAATATTATGGTTATTAATCCTTTAAGATTATTGCCACTTAAAAAAATAGTTTGTTGAGGCCAGCTGTGATAGTTCATGCCTATAACCCCAGCAGTTAGCAAACTGAGACAGGAGGATTATGGAGCCTGGGCTCCATAGTGAGTTGGAAGCCAGCCTGGGCTATATCCTGTCTTAAAACAAACAAACAAACAAGCATCCAACCAAGCCTCCCCCCCACCCCACCAAATTTTGGTTATTCAAAGATAGTTTGTTGCTCACAGTTTTCAAGAAGAGCCCCAGGGTAAGCACCAGGGCTGGTCAGGAGGCAATAGGAATAGAAGAAAAACATGGGCAACAGGCCTAATTGTAGTTTTGCAGGAAGGAAAGTATATTGTCAACGTCCTTCAGAGAAACAAAAAGAAACAAAACCAATAGTGTGATAAATAGGTAAATAGATAGATAGATAGACTTGTAAGAATTTGACTCTGGTAATCATGGAGACTGAGAAGTCCCAAGATCTGTAGTCAGTAAGCTGGAGACCAAGGCAGCTGATTCCAGTCCAGTACTGTTCCATATCCAGAGGCCTGAGAACCAGGAAATCTAATGGTATAAATTCCAGTCCAAAAACTGATGGTCTCAAGACCCAAGAAAAGCCAGTATTTAAGGTTGAGTGTAAAAGCAAGAAAAGACCAATCAATGTTTCAGTTCAAGTAGTCAAGTTCAAGTTCAGTTCAAGTAGTCAAGCTGATAGAGCTCCCTCTTACTCAGCCTGTTTGTTTTACTTAGGTCTTCAGTTGATTGGAGGAAGTCTACTCAAATGAGGGATGACAATCTATTTTACTTAGTCTACCTATATAATGTTAATCTCATCTAGAAACATTCTTATAGACACACCTGGAATAATATTTCACCTGATGTCTGGACATCCCCTGGCTTAGTCAAGTTCACACATAAAATTAACTATAAGAGAATGAGTGACACAGGGAAGTCATTTTAGTAGTGGCTAGTTTGAGTAATTTTAGCAGGCTCTGGACTATAGAGGCTATCCTGAGTTGTCTGGAAAGTTGGCCAAGAGTAAGAACCAGATAGAGGTGGGTATGAGATGAGCTCTGTATTGGCTAGTTTACATATGAAAGGTGTGAGTTGTTTGCTTTCTCTAGGAATTAGCTAAGCCTTGAGGGACTGGCCCTTCCTGGTCAGTGTAGCCTCAGTTGCCAGAGCTTCAAGAAGATAGAAAACAAGAAATTACAGTTAATACACTAATATATTCTTTCCTGTTGTTGCTTTTAAGGCTTTTTCTGTGTTTTTATGTACTTTTCACTCTATGGAATAATATATAATATATATATATATAATTAATATATTTTTATATATTCCATAAAAATTTCATGTAACTATAACCATTCAGGTAAATTTTTCCTATAACTTCTAATGGCAAGAATGGCAAATTACTTTATTGATACCAACTCTAATTGCTAAAATCATTTTCTTAAAAGAATAAAAAAATCTGAAAGATAGAACAAGATGCAAAGTCAAACTCTCGAAGAAATATATATATTTATGTAAATATATAAAAAATATATACACTGTTTGGGCCATTTCTCCCCCTACACAAACAATGTATGCACATATGAGTAAACAAGTAAAAAAACCAAAAACCTTCCTCTATTAAAAAAAAAAAATATATATATATAAATATATGTCCTCTCTGGAAAATTAGCAGTCATTTGTGTCTTCAAATGTTATCATTTTTACACAGCTCTTATCTGCTTCTCAAAGCAAATGAATATTTACACTTCTCTAACTTCTCTTGTCTCTTCACTGTCCTTTCATATTTTCTATATTTATTTAGGGTTTTTTTTTTTTTTAAGACAGAATGGTCACTATGTAGTCCAGGCTGGCCTTGAACTCATGATCTTCCTGCCTCAGCTTCCCAAGTGCTGGGATATTTTTCTCTATATACTGTAAGCAAGATCTATTGCTTTTCAGATCAGCAATTCTCTTGTTTGTGTATAGTCTGATACTAAACACATCCAACTTTTTAAAAAATTAGATAATTTTATTTTAATTTGCTAAAAAGCTTATTTTTTTCATGTCCTTTCCTCCCCCCTTCTTGGTGGTGGTACTGAGGGTTGAACTCAGGGCCTTATGCTTGCTAAGCAGGTGCTTTACCACTTGAAAGGCCCCCAGCCCTTTTTAAACATCTTGTAGGTCATATTTTGCATTTTCTAATTTCCCCAGATATTTTCAATCTTGACTTTATTTCTTCAATAAGAAATAAGGTTTTATAATCTGTGTGTTATTTTAATATCGGACATCTTTGTGAATCTCTTTCTGCTGTTTTGTGTTTTGATTCTCACTCATGGTATCATATTTGCTTGTGGGTTTCATTATTTCTGACTGTGTACTACAAATTTTCACTGAAAAATTATTTGTGAGATTTCCTAGGTCTTCAAGTGAAGTTTCTTTTCCGTTAGGATTTGCATTTGACTCTGTCAGATCCCTGAATACAAAAACATCTAGAAGCATTTAAAACTAAATTTATAGCGTCAGTTTTCCTGGATCACCCCCACTAATGTGAGATAGGGCTGGAAATACGTATAAGAGTTACCATTTTTAGGGGGACAATTTTTCAAATTCTTTTTTCCTTCTCTGCTCTGTTCAGCATGGAATCCCATCCTCATCAATTTCCCTGCACAAGGGTTGTGGGTAGGAAGGTGTATTTACTTACTTCAGAGGTCCAGTTTAATCTCTCTGTTAGGTTCATCAGGGGTCTGGCCTTGATGTGTATACTGCATGCCTCATGATGCCCTCTAAATTGCTGCTTAGTTTTATCTTGATTTGCAAATGTGATCAAGGAAAAAGCAGCCTTTTGGGCTGTTTGCTTCTCTTGATACTTACTTTCTTGTAGAGTTTGACTTCACATCTTGTTCTCACTATCTTTCAGATTTTTTGGGTCTTTTACGAAAATGACTTTAGCAATTAGAGTTGGTATCAATAAAGTAATTTGCCATTCTTGCCATTAAAAGTTATAGGAAAAATTTACTTGAGTGGTTGAAGTTACATAAAATTTTTATGTAAAAATTACATAAAGTTTTCCCAGTTCTCTTTTGTATTCCTTGTTGTTTTCAAGTCATTGTTGTATCTGCTTATGGAATCCATGATTTTTTTTTGTACTTTTGTTGAATATTACTTCTCAGTATACATATTTTATGAAAATAATTATATAGCTATTATTAATAAATCTACTTGTGTCTTTTTTTGCTTTCAGAATCATTGTATTGGCCTATTGTAATTTTTTTTTTTTTTTTTGCAGTACTGAGGGTTAAACCTAGGACTTTTTGCATTTTGGGCAAGTGTTCTACCCCTAAGTTATACCTCCAGCCCTGGTCCGTTGTGATTCTATTGATTAATATGCCCAAGTTTTTTTTTTATAATCACTTTGAAAGGAGATAATAATAATAATAAGCATTGAAATAGTGAATTCAGTGAAAAAAATTAATCAAGGCAATGAAATAGAAGCTTCACTTACTATACTAGTAAGGTACTTATATCTTACTAGTAATATATTCACTAGTAATATACTTACTACAGTACTTACTATACTATAAAAGATAAAATAAGTAAACTGTGCCAATCAAATATTTCAACTGCTTTCTTTTTTTTTGGTAAGGAAGAAGATACTTAAGTCTTAGCTCTTCATTTGTTTATTTTTTTAAGATTCTAGGATTTAAAAAATTCACTTATTCTTATGTGCATACATTGTTTGGGCCATTTCTCCCCCCTGCCATCCCCTGTCCTTTTTCCCCTCAGCCCCCTCGCTTCCAGGTAGAACCTGTTCTGCCCTCTTCTCCAATTTTGTTGAAGAGAAGGCATAAGAGATAATAAGAAAGACATAGCGTTTTTGCTAGTTTGAGATAAGGATAGCTATACAGAGAAATTAAAAGCATTGCTTCCATGCATATATGTATTACAACCCAAATTGACTCATCTCTAGTTCTTCACTACTTCCTGGTCACCTTCCCATAGTGACCTCTGTTGTTTTAAGGTTACTATATTAGCTCCTCTACAGTGGGCACATTAAACACTTTTAAGTTTGGGGTTTCCTACCTTTCCTTATTCGTCCTGTATGTGTTCTCCCCTTAGCATGTGACCCATGTCTAATAATATTACTGCATTTATTTTAGGTCTAAAGTCTGTATATGAGGGAGAACATACGCTTTTTGGCCTTCTGAGCCTGGCTAACTTCACTTAAGACAATGTTCTCCAGCTCCATCCATCTACTTGCGAATGACAAGATTTCATTCTTCTTCATGGCTAAGTAAAATTCCATTGTGTATAAATACCACATTTTCTTAATCCATTCATCAGTAGTGGGGCATCTTGGTTGTTTCCATAACTTGGCTATTGTGAGTAGTGCTGCAATAAACATGGGTGTGCAGGTGCCTATGGAGTAACCTGAGTCGCATTCTTTTGGGTATATCCCTAGGAGTGGAATTGTTGGATCATATGGCAGATGTATGTTTAGTTTTTGAAGAAGGCTCCATATTGTTTTCCAAAGTGGTTGTACTAGCTTGCATTCCCACCAGCAGTGTGTGATGGTTCCTTTTTCCCCACATCCTTGCCAACATTTGCTGTTGGTGGTATTTTTGATGATAGCTATTCTAACAGGGGTGGGGTGGAATCTTAGTGTGGTTTTCATTTGCATTTCCTTTATGGCCAGAAATGGTGAGCATTTTTTCATGTGTTTTTTGGTCATTTGGATTTCTTCTTTTGAAAAAGTTCTGTTTAGTTCAGTTGCCCATTTCTTCATTGGTTCATTGATTTGGGGGAAGTTAATTTTTTTTGTTAGCTCTTTATTTGTATACATAGAGTTTTAACAGCATGTACAAGTGCGAGAAGTCATTTGAATCAAAAAGGATGTCCAAAGTGGGAATCACTGAGACAAATCTTAGCAATGTGTGTTAAAATATTTACTGCTGTATCAATTAATTCTTATTCATTAAAAGAAGTAGAAAAATGGACATAAATGAGCAAAATTGAGACAATGTATAGATACACCTATTGAAGTCACTTTGCCAACTGGTCTTCCACAAAGGAAGATCACATAATGGAGAAAAGATAGCCTCTTCAACAAATGCTCCTGAGAAAACTTGATATCCACACATGCAGAAGACCGAAACTAACTCCCTGTCTTTCACCCTGTACCAAAATCAACTCAAAGTGGACAAATGACCTTAATATAAGGCCTGAAACTTTGAAACAGCTCCAGGAAAGCAGTAGGAAATATTGCTGGAACAGATAGGTATAGGGAATGACTTCCTAAACAGAATTGAAAAGACTCAGCTTCTAAGAGAAACAATGAACAAATGGAACTGCATCAAACTAAAGAGCTTCTGCACAGCAAAGGAAACAGTCATCAGACTCAAGAGACAGCCCAGAGAATGGGAGAAAATCTTTGCCAGCTACTCATCTGATAAGGGACTAATATCCAGAATCTACAGGGAACTAAAAAAGCTCATCCCCCAAAGAATCAACACCCTAATAAAGAAATGGGCACATGAATTAAATAGGGAATTCGCAAAGGAAGAGGTACAAATGGCCAGTAAATACATGAAGAAGTGTCCAGCTTCCCTGGCTATAAAAGAGATGCAAATCAAAACAACACTTAGATTTCATCTCACTCCATAATCAATAATAATAAATCAATGGCCATAGACAAGGGTAATAACAACAACAAATGCTGGTGAGGATGTGGTGAAACAGGAACCCCTATACACTGCTGGTGGGAGTGCAAATTAGTACAACCATTATGGAAAGCAGTATGGAGATTCGTCAAAAAACTAAAGATAGACCTGCCATATGATCCAGTGATACCACTCCTGGGCATCTACCCTAAGGAATGTAAGACAGAATATAATAGAGACACCTGAACACTGATGTTTATTGTAGCACTATTCACAATAGCCAAGCTTTGGAAACAACCCAGGTGCCCTACGACTGATGAGTGGATCAAGAAATTGTAGTAATGCACAGGAAATTAATGTGAGTCAACTCCCTGTATAGCTATCCTTAGCTCAACTAGCAAAAACCCTTGTTCCTTCCTATTATTGCTTATACTCTGTCTTCAACAAAAGTAGAGATAAGGGCAAAATAGTTTCTGCTGGGTATCGAGGGGGTGGGGAGGAAAGAGAGAGGGTGGGGGGATGGTAAGGGAGGGGGCAGGGGCAGGGGGGAGAAATGACCCAAGCATGGTATGCACATATGAATAATAAAAAAAATTTTAAAAAAGACACTTCAAAATAATCCATGGGTAATGAAATATACCATGTCAAAATTTGAAAAAAAAAATTGTGGTGTATATATATATATATATATATATACACAATGGAGTATTACTCAGCCATAAGGAATAAGGACGTGGGGTTTGAAGGTAAATGGACACAATTGGAGGATATCATGTTGAATGAAGTAAGCCAGGATCAGAAACACAAAAGTCACATGTTTTCTCTCATACATGGAAGATAGATCCAAAGATAAACATATACATGAAAACAAGCATGATCATACACAAACTCAGATGTAGAACATGTTTGTGACAGTGGAACTACTCTATGGAACTTTGGGAAAGAGGGAAGGGAAAAGAGAATGTTAGAGCATCAGTAATATTGCATAGCATAAGATGTGAAGGTAGAGGATATAAGGATGTGTATTGAAGGCTGTTGAAAAGTGGGGGTGGCAAAAAACTCTACTCAGAAGCTTCTAGACATCATAAATAGCTATAGCAAGGTACCAGGATATAAAATCAACATAGAAAAATCATTAGCATTTCTATACACTAATAATGAACAAACTGAAAAAGAATGTATGAAAACAATTCCATTTACAATAGCTTCAAAAAAAAAATCAAATACCTAGGTGTAAACCTAACAAAAGATGTGAAAGACCTCTACAAGGAAAACTATACACTTCTGAAGAAAGAGATTGAGGAAGACTATAGAAAGTGGAGAGATCTCCCATGCTCATGGATTGGTAGAATCAACATAGTAAAAATGTCTATACTCCCAAAAGTAATCTACATGTTTAATGCAATTCCCATCAAAATTCCAATGACATTCATTAAAGAGATTGAAAAATCTACTGTTAAATTTATATGGAAACACAAGAGGCCACAAATAGCCAAGGCAATACTCAGTCAAAAGAACAATGCAGGAGGTATCACAATACCTGACTTCAAACTATATTACAAAGCAATAACAATAAAAACAGCATGGTACCGGCACAAAAACAGACATGAAGACCAGTGGAACAGAATAGAGGATCCAGATATGAAGCCACACAACTACAACCAACTCGTCTTTGACAAAGGAGCTAAAAATATATGATGGAGAAATAGTAGCCTCTTCAACAAACACTGCTGGGAAAACTGGTTAGCAGTCTGCAAAAAACTGAAACTAGATCCATGTATATCACCCTATACCAAGATTAACTCAAAATGGATCAAGGATCTTAATATCAGACCACAAACTCTAAAGTTGATACAGGAAAGAGTAGGAAATACTCTGGAATTAGTAGGTATAGGTAAGAACTTTCTCAACGAAACCCCAGCAGCAGAGCAACTAAGAGATAGCATAGATAAATGGGACCTCATAAAACTAAAAAGCTTCTGTTCATCAAAAGAAATGGTCTCTAAACTGAAGAGAATACCCACAGAGTGGGAGAAAATATTTGCCAACTATACATCAGACAAAGGACTGATAACCAGAATATATAGGGAACTTAAAAAACTAAATTCTGGGGGAATTCCAAGATGGCGGCTAGAGGGAGGAAGCAGAAAGTGAGCCTCCTATAGTGAAATCTTGGAGAGACGCTGGAGACACACTTTGCAGGCATAATCACCGAGAAAAGGCATAACTTTGACCCCTCCACACCTCCAGCCGGTGCAGAGAATCTCCACTTCACGTTAAACGGAGAACCGAGGAGGACCCCCGGGGCCGCCAGGGGCCGGCGCCCATACGGCTTGGGAAGACGCGGACCAGGTGAGCTTCGCGGTACCGCGGTTCCCCCACAGACAAGCCTGGGCCAGAGCAGCATAGCCCCCTGGACAGACTGACCTCCACCCGGGAAAAAAAGAGAAACTGAGTACTAAGCAATAAGAACAGTTAAGACACGCTGGAAAGAGGGTGGGGCGCCCTGAGCACTGAAGATTGGGGGAAGGGAATCCTTCCCGGGACTGTAAATAAATGAGCCGGGCGGGCTGGAGAGGCTCTGGCGGGAGCGGGGCGCGCGCCCAGCAACCAGGAGCGGGGAAGCTTGTGAGAGGAGGGAAGACCCACTTCCCAGGTGAACTGTAAATAAACACCCAGGCCTGACAACGCGGGGCAGTGGCACCTTTCCCAGTGCTTGGAAAGGGGAAAGCCTGTGGCAGAGGCCGCCGCACAGGAGAACTCTGAGCAAACAAAGCCTGTGGGACCAGGTGAGCGCTAGCTCACCCCAGAGATCTGCATAAATAACGCCGCCAGCTACAGGCTGAGAGCAGCAGGCAGGCAAGCCACAGTTGCAGATACCACTCTCAGAACTGCCTCCAGACGCTTTTTTTTCTTTTTCTCCCTACCTTTGATGAGAGAACAACCGAATTACACCTGCAAGCCAAAAAACTTACTGAAACTGTATTGCATTTGAACTGGGGACACTTGGTGGGACTTTTTTTTTTTTTTTTTATCTTCTGTGTGTGTGTGAGTGTAGTTTTGTTCTACTTTATGCATCCCCTTTGATGAGACAACTACAGAACAACATCTGAGGCAGCAACTCCAGGACTGGAGATTGAGACGGACATCCAAATTATTAAGACTGAAATTGCATTGCATATAAACTTGGAAGTTTTTTGGTTTTTTTTTTTTTTTTTTTAATTTTCTATTTTCCATTTTATTTTAATTCATTTTTATATATAGATATTACTTTCATATACTTATTTTTAATTTTTTTATCTTTGATTTTCAATCCTCTCTCTGTCACTCTATTGTCTGTTCAGTTTACTGTCGATTAGTACACTAACACTCCCTGTTTATACCTTTGAAACTCTCTTGTCTGATACCTTGTTCTGCTTTCTCCCTCTTGTCTGTATATTTGTTTTCCCCTTTTCTTTAACTTCTTGCTTTCCATCTCAGCTCACTCTTCCATTCTCAATATTACCATTGTTATTATTACAAGCTAGAAAATACTTAATTACACACAGTACAGGGACAGTAACAACACCAAGGACAATGACAGGAAGACAGAAAATACAAGGAAACCAGTTTCCCCACAGCAAAAAATTAGTACAGGAACCAGAGGGGAATGAAGAGAACAGAAACTCAGAGCCAGACTCAACAAAATGAAGATAAACTATGCCAAAGGACCCAATGAAGCCTACAAGAATAATTTAAAAGAAGACATACTACAAGTACTCAATGAGAATTTTATAGAGATGATACTGGATAGGGTCAACCAAAATGTACAGGAGACACTCAAGAAATTCCAAGACAATAAAAATAGAGAATTTGAAAAAGCAAAAGAAGAAATAAAGGAAACCATAGAAGCACTGTATAAACACGAAAGTGAAAGAGAGAACACAATGAATAAATGGATAAATGAACTCAGGACAAAAATAGACAACAATAAAGAAGAAAACAGCCAGGATATGGAAAACCTCAGAAAAAAGAATGAAACAGAACTGCAAAACAAAACGGAAGGCCAATCCAGCAGAATAGAACAAACAGAAGACAGAATCTCAGAACTTGAAGATGAAATGGTAATTAAAGGAAAAACTGAAGAACTATTAATTAAACAACTCAAGACCTGTGAAAAGAAAATGCAAGAACTCACTGACTCCATCAAAAGACCAAACTTGAGAATCACGGGCATCGAAGAAGGAGAAGAGGTGCAAGCGAAGGGAATGCGTAATATATTCAACAAAATAATAACAGAAAATTTCCCAAATCTAGAGAAAGATATTCCCATACAAATGCAAGAGGCCTCCAGGACACCAAACAGACCAGATCAAAATAGAACTACTCCACGACATATCATCATTAAAACAACAAGTTCAGACTAAGGAAAGAATATTGAAGGCTGCAAGAGAGAAAAACCAAGTAACATACAAAGGTAAACCCATCAAAATCACAGCAGACTTCTCAACAGAAACATTAAAAGCAAGAAGAGCGTGGGGTGAGATCTTCCGGGCACCGAATGAAAATAACTTCAACCCCAGGATACTCTACCCAGCAAAGCTATCATTCAAAATAGATGGAGCAATAAAAGTCTTCCATGATAAGCAGAAACTAAAACAATATGTGACCACAAAGCCACCATTACAAAAGATTCTGCAAGGGATCCTGCACACAGAAAGTGACACCCAACTTAACCATGAAAAGGCAGGCAGCACCAAACCACAGGATAAGAAAAAGCAAGACAGTAGAGAGTAACATCAAGTTAGGTACACACAATCAAACCTTCAAACAACTAAGATAACTAAATGGCAGGAATCACCACATACCTATCAGTACTAACGCTTAATGTTAATGGACTTAATTCACCCATCAAAAGACACCGTTTGACAAAATGGATTAAAAAAGAAGATCCAACAATTTGTTGCTTACAGGAGACTCATCTCACCGACAGAAATAAGCATATGCTTAGGATGAAAGGCTGGAAGAAGATTTACCAAGCCAATGGCCCCCGAAAACAAGCAGGAGTAGCAATACTTATCTCTGACAAAGTAGACTTCAAACCTACATTGATCAAACGAGATAAAGAAGGACATTCCATACTAATAAAAGGGGAAATAGACCAAAAGGAAATAATAATCATCAATCTGTACGCACCCAATGTCAACGCACCCAATTTCATCAAACATACCCTGAAAGACCTAAAAGCATATATAAATGCCAACACAGTGGTTGTGGGAGACTTTAACACTCCATTATCATCAATAGATAGGTCATCCAAACAAAAACTCAATAAAGAAATCCAAGATCTAAAATATGCAATAGATCAAGTGGACCTAGTAGATGTCTACAGAACATTTCATCCAATCTCTACACAATATACATTCTTCTCAGCAGCCCATGGAACCTTCTCCAAAATAGATCATATCCTAGGACACAAAGCAAGTCTCAGCAAATATAAGAATATAGAAATAATACCATGCATACTATCTGACCACAATGCAGTAAAAGTAGAACTCAACAACAAAACTAAAGACAAAAAACATGCAAACAGCTGGAAACTAAATAACTCATTACTTAATGAAGAATGGATCATCGATGCAATAAAAGAGGAAATTAAAATGTTCCTGGAAGTCAATGAAAATGAAAACACAACCTACCGGAACCTATGGGACACAGCTAAGGCAGTCTTGAGAGGAAAGTTTATAGCCATGAGTGCATATATTAAAAAGATTGAAAGATCCCAAATCAATGACCTAATGATACATCTCAAACTCCTAGAAAAACAAGAACAAGCAAATCCCAAAACAAATAGAAGGAGAGAAATAATAAAAATAAGAGCTGAAATCAACGAAATAGAAACCAAAAAAACCATACAAAGAATTAATGAAACAAAAAGTTGGTTCTTTGAAAAAATAAACAGGATCGATAGACCCCTGGCAAACCTGACTAAAATGAGGAGAGAAAAAACCCAAATTAGTAGAATCAGGAATGCAAAAGGGGAGATAACAACAAACACCATGGAAGTCCAGGAAATCATCAGAGACTACTTTGAGAACCTATATTCAAATACATTTGAAAATCTCAAAGAAATGGACAGATTTCTAGATACATATGATCATCCAAAACTGAACCAAGAGGAAATTAATCACCTGAATAGACCTATAACACAAAATGAAATTGAAGCAGCAATCAAGAGTCTCCCCAAAAAGAAAAGTCCAGGACCTGATGGATTCTCTGCTGAATTCTATCAGACCTTTAAAGAAGAACTGATACGAACCCTCCTTAAACTGTTCCATGAAATAGAAAGGGAAGGAAAACTGCCAAACACATTTTATGAAGCCAGTATTACACTTATCCCAAAACCAGGCAAAGACACCTCCAAAAAGGAGAACTATAGGCCAATCTCCTTAATGAACATTGATGCAAAAATCCTCAACAAAATAATGGCAAATCGAATTCAGCAACACATCAAAAAGATTATTCACCACGACCAGGTAGGCTTCATCCCAGGGATGCAGGGGTGGTTCAACATACGAAAATCAATCAACGTAATAAACCACATTAACAGAAGCAAAGACAAAAACCACTTGATCATCTCAATAGATGCAGAAAAAGCCTTTGATAAGATCCAACATCATTTCATGAGAAAAGCTCTAAGAAAACTAGGAATAGAAGGAAAGTTCCTCAACATTATAAAAGCTATATATGACAAACCTACAGCCAGCATTATACTTAATGGAGAAAAATTAAAACCATTCCCTCTAAAATCAGGAACCAGACAAGGATGCCCACTATCTCCACTCCTATTCAACATAGTACTGGAATTCCTAGCCAGAGCAATTAGGCAAGAAGAAGGAATAAAAGGAATACAAATAGGTAAAGAAACTGTCAAAATATCCCTATTTGCAGACGACATGATCCTATACCTTAAAGACCCAAAAAACTCTACTCAGAAGCTTCTAGACATCATCAATAGCTATAGCAAGGTAGCAGGATATAAAATCAACATAGAAAAATCATTAGCATTTCTATACACTAACAATGAGCAAACGGAAAAAGAATGTATGAAATCAATTCCATTTACAATAGCCTCAAAAAAAATCAAATACCTAGGTGTAAACCTAACAAAAGATGTGAAAGACCTCTACAAGGAAAACTATACACTTCTGAAGAAAGAGATTGAGGAAGACTATAGAAAGTGGAGAGATCTCCCATGCTCATGGATTGGTAGAATCAACATAGTAAAAATGTCTACACTCCCAAAAGTAATCTACATGTTTAATGCAATTCCCATCAAAATTCCAATGACATTCATCAAAGAGATTGAAAAATCTACTGTGAAATTTATATGGAAACACAAGAGGCCACAAATAGCCAAGGCAATACTCAGTCAAAAGAACAATGCAGGAGGTATCACAATACCTGACTTCAAACTATATTACAAAGCAACAACAATAAAAACAGCATGGTACTTGCACAAAAACAGACATGAAGACCAGTGGAACAGAATAGAGGATCCAGATAGGAAGCCACACAACTATGAGCAACTTATCTTTGACAAAGGAGCTAAAAATATACGATGGAGAAATAGCAGCGTCTTCAACAAAAACTGCTGGGAAAACTGGTTAGCAGTCTGCAAAAAACTGAAACTAGATCCATGTATATCACCCTATACCAAGATTAACTCAAAATGGATCAAGGATCTTAATATCAGACCCCAAACTCTTAAGTTGATACAAGAAAGAGTAGGAAATACTCTGGAGTTAGTAGGTATAGGTAAGAACTTTCTCAATGAAACTCCAGCAGCACAGCAACTAAGAGATAGCATAGATAAATGGGACCTCATAAAACTAAAAAGCTTCTGTTCATCAAAAGAAATGGTCTCTAAACTGAAGAGAACACCCACAGAGTGGGAGAAAATATTTGCCAATTATACATCAGACAAAGGACTGATAACCAGAATATACAGGGAACTTAAAAAACTAAATTCTCCCAAAACTAATGAACCAATAAAGAAATGGGCATGTGAACTAAACAGAACTTTCTCAAAAGAAGAAATTCAAATGGCCAGAAAACACATGAAAAAATGCTCACCATCTCTAGCAATAAAGGAAATGCAAATTAAAACCACACTAAGATTCCACCTCACCCCTGTTAGAACAGCCATCATCAGCAACACCACCAACAACAGGTGTTGGCGAGGATGCGGGGAAAAAGGAACCCTCTTACACTGTTGGTGGGAATGTAGACTAGTACAACCACTCTGGAAAAAAGTTTGGAGGCTACTTAAAAAGCTGGACATCGATCTACCATTTGATCCAGCAATACCACTCTTGGGGATATACCCAAAAGACTGTTACTCCAGAGGCACCTGCACACCCATGTTTATTGCGGCACTATTCACAATAGCCAAGTTATGGAAACAGCCAAGATGCCCCACCACTGTTGAATGGATTAAGAAAATGTGGTATCTATACACAATGGAATTTTATGCAGCCATGAAGAAGAACGAAATGTTATCATTCGCTGGTAAATGGATGGAATTGGAGAACATCATTCTGAATGAGGTTAGCCTGGCCCAAAAGACCAAAAATCGCATGTTCTCCCTCATATGTGGACATTAGATCAAGGGCAAACACAACAATGGGATTGGACTTTGAGCACATGATAAAAGCTTTAGCACACAAGGGAGGGGTGAGGATAGGTAAGACACCTAAAAAAGTAGCTAGCATTTGTTGCCCTTAACGCAGAGAAACTAAAGCAGATACCTTAAAAGCAACTGAGGTCAATAGGAAAAGGGGACCTTGAACTAGAGAAAAGGTTAGATCAAAAAGAATTTACCTAGAAGGTAACACACACGCACAGGAAATCAATGTGAGTCAATGCCCTGTATAGCTTCCTTATCTCAATCAGCAAAAACCCTTGTTCCTTCCTATTATTGCTTATACTCTCTCTACAACAAAATTAGAAATAAGGGCAAAATAGTTTCTGCTGGGTATTGAGGGGGTGGGGGCAGGGGGGAGAAATGACCCAAGCCTTGTATGCACATATGAATAATAAAAGAAAAAGAAAAGTGGGGGTGGGAGGAAAAGGGTAAGGGAGAGTAATGGAAGGGTTGAACAGACCAAAGTAAAGCACACCCACAATGATCATACATTGAGACACTCCTTTGAACATCAACTTAAATATTAATAATGAAAACGAGGACTGTAAAATAGTTAGTGTGTATGGGTAAGTCTAATCGCAATTGTCACTATGAATCCCTGCCCTGCCCCGTATAATGAATATATCCTAAAAAAACCAAAAAACCAAAAAGATAAATTCATTCTGAAAGCACCTGTGAATATCTAGTCAATAAAAATACGTTTGGAAAACAATTATTAAACACCAATGTGTCAGACACTATTGGGAACTTGAGGAGAGTGTCTATTCTTGAGGGGTTCAAAGTCTAGTTGGGTACAGATAAACCTCTCTCTCTCTCTCTCTCTCTCTCTCTCTCTCTCTGTCTCTCTTCTCCTCCTCTTTCTCCTCCCTCCCTCCCTTTCTCTCTGCTTCTGTTTCTTTCTCCCCCAACCCACTATATCTAAAAACAATTTATATAAACAATATATACAAGTATATGCTTGTATAGATCATTTACTTGTGTATATCATATATCTTTGGATATACACTGGAAAATGAAGCATCTGTACATACATAAGGAACCTGGTAACAAGGGTAACATTTGTATGGAATATTTTGGATTTTTAATCTGCTGTAGAATGCAGAAGGTTGAATCATGAAGGTTCCTGAAGTTTTAAGCCAGAACTCAGATATTCCAATAACTGCATATCACATGCCCACCAGTAGTTAAGCATCGTGCTTCACAACAGCATCCAGAAGTCTGGAAGGTAATAAAAATAGTGTAAATGGGTTCCCCATTTCTCTTCCAAGAAAAACCTCCTAATGGGTTGCTGATGAGCTAATCAGGTCAAGTGTTTTCTGAGTTGCCCTCTTTCTAGAGTCAGCAAGCATAACATTTTGTTAACCTATTGACACAGAGGAAATTTGTTTTCCATCTGACCTTTTACAGTAACTACTCTAAATTACTTTCTCTTCAGCTAACAAAGTTAATAAACTATTCAAGTTTAGTACTCATAGACATTCTATATCTTTCTGTTTTTATTCTTGATCATTTTGTTTTTTCAGCCTTATTTCTTTCCCTAAGAAGAATTTTTAATCTTTGCTGAAATTTTGCAGTGCTGATTTAGAAAGTTACTCCCTTGGACTATTTGGAACCAATCATACATAAACAATTTTTATTTTGTACATATAACTTTCATACCTGTTGAAATGGTTAATTTTGTACATGAATGCAAATTCTGTTAATTAAGAATTTATACCTATTATATGATAGGGTGAAAGTTTAACTTTAGGCTACATATTAGTAAAGGATTGTCAGAGGAAATAGTTTTTAAAACAAAAATATTGGAGGAATTTCTTTTCCAAAATAGGAAAGTGAATGATGAGTTCCTGCCATTATTCTTTATTAAGTCTTAATTCTAAACATCTCTCTACTCACCAACGTTAAACATTATTTCTTCAGATTACTAAACATTTCCTCAAAATGATCTTAAAGTAAAGCCTTTTACGTGTTTCAAATTGTCTTTTTCCTAAATAGGTCCAGATTGGATCTCGACTTTTACTGAAGATGTTTTAATTGGTTTGCTATATTCAGAGGCTTACATCTTCAAAGACAGTCATCAAACTGCATCCCAAATTTAAATGCTTCTTAGAGAATGAGCTTTCTTCTGCAGACTGTTCAAGCATTTAATATCCTAACTGTATTATTATTTCATCTTCATCAAATCTGCTCACCTTCCCAATTTTCAGAGATGAATCAAGCTCACTCACATTTAATTCATCATGAACATACATTCAGGCCATTATTTTAACATTTTCCATCAAGGTAAATAGAAAGCAATATCATATTATACTTGTTAGAACTGAAAGAACCAAGAGAATTTTGGATTTTTGTCAGCAAGTAGTCACTGTTCATCTTGGAAGATGCTCCTGTCACTGAAAAAGTATATTGATTTAACCACAATTCATTTTACTGGGTCCAAAGACTTATACACCATACTAACAGCAGATTTCTTTCAGGTAAATATGCAAAGTAGGTTTTTATTCTGCATATGTTTGACTATTTACTTTAGACAGTCTTATTTATAAAATTGATTAAAACATAATTAGGTATTCTTTTTTCTAATTGTAAATTTTTATTTTTTATTATCAAATTATAGTCATATTGGTGGTATATTGAGACATTTACAAAAGTTCTTATAATATATCATAATTGATTTCATCCCCTCTATCATTCTCCTTTATCCCCTCTAACTAGTCTTTTAATAGAGAAGTAACTCATTAATAAATCACAAGGTCATACTAAATTGATCCTTTTGTCATTAAATATGCTTATATTTTCCTTAAACTTTAATTTAATTTGAGATATGGCAAGTTTCGTCTCCTTTATTATAATTATTTACAGACCTACATTCCAGATAGTCATAACCTCTCTCTGTTTTTTCTTAAAACATAAAACAGAAGAACATAGGCCTTGCCCAGAAATTCTTAAGAAATGTCAGAGAGGTTAGTAGTTATAGAAAAATATTTCAAAAACATAAATGCAGCAGTTTCAAACATGGTTTAGTGCTCAGAATAACTTGTTGGTTTTGTCTTTTCATTTTCAACATACATAGCAACTGCCTCTGTGTAATTGAGTCACAAACACATTTGAACTCAAGAATTTTTATATTGGAATATTGGTCTGTGAACAAATCCTACCTCACCAAACAGAAAGATTGTGTTACTGTTTGTGTGTTTAAAATAAAGCAAGAAAGCCTTATATTATGTATGTTATTTTCCACTGGTATTTTATGTATTTTGTGTACATTCTTGTTCCTTTCCCCCTCTCATTTTTGTGTTCCTTCAAATATCTAGGATAGCATTTTTGCATGCTTATGTACACTTTAAGAATGTAGCATGGTGGTTATAAGCCTGTATTCTGCAGCCAGACTGTCTGGGTTCAAAACTTGGCTGTATAACTTTAAGCTCTATGACCTTTGCAGTTCATGCAAATCTTTTGTAGCTTAATTTTCTCATCTATGAACTGGCAGGTAGATCAACTGTTGGCAGAATAAATAACACATGTAAAGCACTTAAAATAGTAGTTGGCACATATCAAGCTCTCAGTGAATGTTAGCTACTATTATTTTAATAAAATATTTATCAAGCACCTATTACACTAACACTGAATTATAGGTGCTAGGGATGGCACAATAAACAAGGTAGGCATATTTACTTTTTTCAATCACCCGGATCATTGTAATACAGTATAACTATAATAATGGAACACCACAGGGTGCCACAGCTGCTTAATGGTGGACTTCTTACCAGACTCTGGGGATCAGGAAAGTTTTTCTTTACTAAGTGACATCTAAGCTGATGTTATTGTTTGGATGTGAAATGCTCCCCACCCCCCCATCCCCAAGACTCATGTGTTGAAGGCTATGGTACCACCAGGTGGCGCTATGGAGAAGTGATTGGAACATGTGCGCACTAACTCATCAATGATTTAATCCATTGATGACTTCATAACTGAATGGATTATTAGGAGGTGGGGCCTAGTTGGACAAAGTAGGTCACTGGGGATGTGCCTCTGAAGAGTGTATCTTGTTCCCAGCCCTTCTCATTCTCTCTCTGTCCTCTTTCTCAATCTTTCTGTCTCAGTCTCTCCCTCTCTGTCTCTCTCAATCTTTCTCTCTTTCTCTCCTCTCTATCTCTCTGTTACTCTCTCAATCTCTGTCTCCTTCTATGTAGCTCTCTTCTCTCTCTTTCTTCTTCCTGGTCACCATGAGGTGGGCAGCTGTGTTCCACAGTGCACTTCCTCCATGATAGGTAGTGTCACCACAGGCCTAGAACAATAGAGCTAGTGACCATGGACTGAAAGCTCTGAAACCGAGCCAAAATAAGTCTTTCCTCTTTCGATTGTTTATCTCGGGTATTTAGTCACTGAAAGTGACTAGCACAGCTGAGATCTGAAGGATAACTAAGGGATTGGTATGTGATAGTGAATGGAGCAGAGGAGTAGAGTTTTAAGCAAACAGGTTAGCCATGGGGCCCAGGATGATGAAGTTCTGCAGGGGAGAGAGAGAGATCTGGCACAATTGAGGAGTTATTAAGTCTCACTCAGTTAAATACTCTGTACAGCTCATAGCAGGAAGTAGTGCACAAGGCCACTTTATCTGGAGAAAAATGAGTCCTTCAATATATAGAGGATAAGAATGTCATGTTCAGATTTTAGGATTTTTTTTTGGCTGTACTAGGTTTTGAATTTAGGGCCTCATGTTTGCAGGCAAGTACTCTAACACTTGAGCAACACCACCAACTCTTCTTGCTTTAGTTTAGTTTTCATGTTTTTGCCCAGGCTAGCCTTGGGCTATGGTCCTCCTATCTCCACATCCAAAGTAGCTGAGATTATAGGCATGAAACACCATGCTGGGCCAGATTTTACTTTTTTAAAAGAATCCCTTTAACAACTCCTGGAATCAGTTAAAAGTTGACATAGGGAGGTCAGTTAAAATGCTAGTGCAGCATTCAGGGGAAGCAGGGTCTGAGGCTTAGAATTAGAGTGGCAGGAGTTAAAATACCCAAGAGGTGATTATGGGGAGAGAATCAGAACAACTTGATAGCATATGGTGCTGGTGTGGAGTGACAGGGAGAAAGAAGACCTAAAGATGAACTCCCAAGACTGGTCATGGTGGCTTACAGCTATAATCCTAGCAATTCAGGAGGCAGAGATTGAGAGGATCATAGTTGGAGACTAGCCCAGGCAAAAAGTCACCAGATCCCATCTCAATCAAGAAAAAGTTGGGAGTGCTGGTGTGCACCTGTCATCCCAGTATGTGGGAAGCATAAATAGGAGGATGATGCTCCAAGTCAGCCTAGGAATAAACATAATAAATCTTAATTCAAAAAGTACCTAAAACCAAAGGGCTGGCGGCATGCCTCAAGTGGTAGAGCACCTGCCTTGCAAGCACAAGGCCCTGAGTTCAAACATCACACACACCAAAAAAAAAAAAAAAGACTCCCAGGTTTCTGACTTGCTCACATGAATGGTGCCACCCACTAAGACAGGAAACACTGACTAATCTGTCTTTGCTGTTGTCACCTAGCATATATTCTTGGTAATTATGTCCCAGTTTCCAACCCTACAGGGATGGTTCCTCCTCAGTTTTGACGCATGGGTTTCCAGATGGAGTTGCCTCCACCTCTAGTTCCAGGGTAGGGCACGACTCAGGGTCAATCACATGCTCCCAGCCATATTTTGGGGCTGGTCAGAGTACATTTCAGAACTTTTGTGGGACCTATTGGAAATACTTGAGAGTATGATTTTACATACCTTCCATAGGTATCTTGACCTCACTAAGGGAATGTCTATGATACCCTTGAAATACTGAATCTAGTTACCATATCTCTTGGATTTTTTTCATGTATGTATATTAATAAATTGTCTTTTGGCTTAAGCCAGATGATCTATATCTATATCTATATATTTATTTGTACATATGCACATATACATACTTTTTAGGGGGTGATATTGGGTTTTGAACTCAGGCTTCATGCTTGCTAGGCAGGTGCTTAACCACTTGAGCCAATCCATCAGCCACTCTACTCTCTCTCTCTCTCTCTCTCCCTCTCTCTCTCTATATATAGATATAGATATAGATATATGTAGATAAGAAATAATGTATAAAGGAACCAGTTTTAGAGGTAGAGGATAGGTTTGGCTTTGGTTCTGTGAGGTATATTCATACAGTGGGGATATATGGCATTAAATTGGATATATGGATAGTCTCTTAAACTACCTTCCATTTCTATGACAAAATGCCTGAGCCCAAGATCTTTTTAAAGAACAGAGGTTTATTTAGCTCACAGTTTTGGAAGTTGAATACCCAAAATTATGCAGACCCTCCTGTTTCAGCATCTGGTGAGGGCCTAATGGCAGATGGTATCATAATCTTAGGCTGCATTTTTTTTAACAATTTACTGCCAATGCAAGAACTACATTAATCTCTTCCAAAAGTTCACCCCCAAAGACCTAATTACCTCCCATGAGGCTCTACCTCCTAAAGGTTCCATTACTTTTCAATGTTTTTACACTCTGGCCTAAGCTTCCAGTTCATGAAACATAGCCAGATCCTAGAAGATAGAAAGTTAACAGTGCCTTATTCAATTTTTGGTAAATAATTTTAGAGGGTCATTTGGTAACGCATACAAGAAAAAAAATAAAATGTAGTCATATAACTTAAATCTTGAGAAAAGCAATCTAGAGTCAAAGAATTTGAAAGAACTAAGTATTCATTTTCAGTTTCTTCAGTGTTTATTGGTCTATTTAGACTTCTTACTAGATATATTTGCAAATGACTGTCCATTTTATTTTCATTCAGTTGTGGTAAAATGAATAATGGCCCCCAAAGGTGTCTATATCTGAATTCCTGGAGCCTGTGACTGTTACTTTATTGTCAAAAGAGACTTTGTGGGATGTAAGGATTTTGAGATAGGGTCCAGTGTTATCTCATAGTCTTCATAAGAGAGAAAGCCATTGATGATTGAAGCAGATATTGGAGTGGTGAACGCAGCAAACACTAAACATGTGGCCTCTTGACACTGGAAAAGGCAAAGAAACAGATTCTCCCTTAAGTCTCCAGAAAGAACACCACCCTGCCAAAGACTGGAACTTAGCCTTCATTTCAGACTTCTGACCTCCAAAACTGTGAGCGAAGAAATTTGTGCTGTTTTAAGTCATTAAACTTTTCATAAACTGTTACAGTAGCCATAGGAAATGATCATACCATATATCAGCTTTATTGAAATATAATTCACCTTCCATAAAAGTTACTCATTAAAGTATAAAATTCAATGTTTTTTGTTATATTCATAGATAGGTACAACCATTGCTACAATCAATTGTAGACCATTTCACAATCTCACAAAGGTACCCCGGTACTTTAGCTGTTTACTCCATATCCTTCATCTTTCACAGCCATACATAATCTACTTTCTGTCTCTCTCAAACTAATCTACATTCTGTCTCTATTGGTTTTTCTATTTTGGACATTTCATAAAAATGGAATCATAATATGTGGTGGTCTTTTGTGACTGGCTTATTTCACTTAACATAATTTTTTTGTAATTTATCCATGGTATAGTATTTATCAGTATGTCATTCTTTCTTAAGGCTGCATGTATTTTGTTTCTCCATTCATTAGTTGATTTGTAATGTTCCTGCATCTGACCATTATGAATAATGTTGCTATAAACAACATAAACATTAGTATATATTTTTGTGTGGACATATGATTTCATTTCTCTTGGCTATGTATCAATGAGTAGATTTGCCATATAGTAACTCTATGTTTGTTTGAAAAACTTCCAGACTGTTTTTCAAAGTGGCTGCCTCATTTTGCATTCCTACTCATGGTGTATGAGGGCTGTAATTTCTCACATTCTGTCTGACATTGCTATTATATGAGTTTTTATTTCAGTTATCCTAGTAGATACAATGTGCTGTCTCATTAATGTCTGGATTTGCGTTTCCATAATGACTAGTGTGAACTGAATTATCTCCCTCACTCCAAATTCCTATGTTGAGTCCCTACCCCCAGTATCTCAGAATGTGACTGTGTTTGGAGATAAGATGTTTAAAGAGGCTATTAAGTTAAAATGAGGCCATTAAAATAATTTCCTAATGCAACCTCATTGGTGTCCTTATAAGAAGAGATTAGGACACAGACACCAGGGATGTGTGTGCACAGAAGAAAGACCATGTGAGGACACAGCAAGAAGATGGCCATATGCCATTCAGAGAGAGTGGCCTAGAAAGAAAGCCAACCTGCTGATGTCTTGACCTTGAATTCCAGCCTTTAGAACTATGAGAAAATAAATTTCTGTTGTTTAAAGACCCAGTCTATGGCATTTTGTTATGGCAACCCCAGCAAACTAATGATTAATGATGCCAAGCATCTTTTCATGTATTCATTGGCCATCTGTGTATTTTCTTTAGAGAAATGTTTACTCAGAATCTTTGCTTATTTCAAAATTGGATTGTGTTTTTGGCTGAGTTGTAAGTGTTCTTTAATATTCTGGATATGAAACCCTTATCAGAAATATTACTTACAAATTCCTTCTCCAGTTTTCTGTTGTCTTTTCACTTTTTAATAGTGTCCATTTATGCACATTTTTAATTCTGGTGAAGCCCAATTTATCTACTTTTTTCTTATACTTTGATATAATATTCATTTCCAAATCTGAAGGCATGAAAGTTCCCTCTGCATTTTCTTCTAAGAGGTTGGTAGATCAAGGATATAAGTCTTATATTTATATCCTTGGATCATCTCGAGTTAGGTATTTTGTTCTAGGGCATGTGGTAATGGCCCAGTACCATATGGCTGTGCAGCCAATCCAGCACCATTTGTTGAAGATTATTCTTCACTATTCAGTTGTATAAAGCAGGTTGACCAAAGCTACCCTCACTTTTATCCCACTTTTATGTGAGTACGACAACGTTTTTGGTCACTGTAACTTTGTAGTCAATTTGAAATCAGGAAATTTAAGTCATCCTGTTTTCTTACTTTTCAAGATTACTTTGACTATTTTGGATCCCTTGCAATTCCGTGTGAGTTTCAGAATCAGCTTGTCAATTTCTACAAAGAAGCTGGCTGGGATTCTGATATAAATTGTGCTGAATCTGTAGATCAATTTGGGGAGCACTACCACCTTAACAATATAAAATCTTTTAATATGAACATGAATATTTTCCAATTTATTTAGATCTCTATTTTTTTTCTGCAGGGCTGAACCCAGGGCCTTGTGAGTCAAGTATACTACCATTAAGCTACATTCCCAGTCCTGGATCTTTAATTTTTAAAATAATACTTTGTAGTTTTCAGTTTTTCATTTATTTGTCAAACTTATTCTATTTTATTCATTGATGGTATTATAAATGGAATTATTTTTATTAATTTCTTTGAATTCATTGTAAGCAGGATCTTTAAGAGGGGGGCCTTATGGCAGATCCTGAGGTCATTGGAGGTGTGCCCTAAAAGGGATTGTTAGATACAGCCAATTCTCCCCCTTTTCTCTTCCTGGCCAAAAGGTGACCAGTTTTCTCTACCACATGTTCTCAGTCATTGCCATTTGGCATGCTCACTGAGGCTCGAGGCAACAGGTCCATATGGTTTTTAACTGGAACCTATAAGAATGTGAGCCAAAGTCAGATGCTGGTGGCCTATACTTGTAATCCTAGCTACTTGGAAGACTGAGATTGGAGGATTGCTGTTCAAGGCCAGCCTGGACAAATAGTTTGTGAGTCCGTATCTCAATCAATAACTGGGCGTGGTGGTATGTGCCTGTCATCCCAAGCTATGAAAGTCTGAGGTCAAGTGGATCATGGTCGTAGGCCAGCAGAAGGAAAAAAAAGTTTGTGAGATCCCATCTCAGTGGGAAAAAGCTGGGCATGGTGGCCCATGTCTGTCATTCAGTGATAACAGGAAGATTAAAATAGGATTCTTTCTGTTCAGGTCACCCTGGGCAAAAAGTGAGACCCTATTTCCAAAATAATCAGAGCAAAAAGGGCTGGAGGTATGGCTTAAGTAGTAGAGTGCCTGCCTTGTAAGCCTGAAGCCCTGAGTTCAAACTTCAGTAGTGCCAAAAAAAAGAGTGAGCCCAAATAACCCCTTTTGAACTTAATTATCTCAGATAATACATTATAATGATGGAAAGCTAACTCATTCTGTTATTGGCAAATATATTACATTTATGTACACTATAGACTCAACAAGACATTATATGTACATATGTATGTTTTATCCAATTATTTTAAAATCATTTAAGAGAAGAAAGATTCTGTCTCTTGCAATTACATAATTATCTTCACTGGTACTTTTTTTTTCATATAGATTAGAATTTTTGTCAGTGTTTACTTGCTTGTAGTATGAACTTCAGGTATTTCTTGTAAGTCCAGCAACACATTTTCTGTGTTTATTTGGAAATTTCACGTGTGTTGGATATTGGTAGTGGTTTTCTCTTGTTCATTCTGGGTATGTAATCATTTAGCCTCAATTCATTCTCCTGACAAGTTAGCTGTCAGTCTTAATGGGATTCTCTTATTTGTGATGAGATTTTTTTTTCTTTTATTGCATTCAAGATTTTCTTCTTGTCTGTGGCACTCACCTTTTTTATAATCAAGTGTCAGCTTGAGGACCTCCTTCCACTTGGACTCCATTGAGCTTCTTGGCTGTGCACATTAATCTCTTAAATAAATTTAGAACTTTTTGAGCACTATTTATTTGAATACTTTTTCTGCTTTTCTCTATTTCCTCTCCTGGTACTCCCATCACCTGTATATTTGTGTGCTTAACAGTGTCCCACACTTCTCTGAGGATATGCTCATTTATTCCTTTTCTGGTTTTCTATTTCATTTCTTTCTTTTCTGTTTTCATTTTTCACTATCAACATATCTTCAATATTGCTAAATCTTTCTTCTTCCTCTTAGCATCTACTATTGATGCTCTTTGGTGGATTTTCCTTTAAGTTATACTTTTCAAGTTCAGCCTTTCCATTTGGTTCTTTAAAAATAATTTCTATTTCTTTACAGATATTTTCTATTTGATGTAACACTGTAATCATTCTTTCCTTCACTTTTTAAATCATGGCATCATTTATTTGAAAATACTATTTGAAATTATTTGTAATGGCTACTTTGAAAACTTTTTCTGCTAAATCTGACATATGGCCATGTTTATAGGCAATTTCCATTGCCTACTGTTTCTCAGTTTATGGGTTGTTCTTCCCTGCTTCTTTGCATATTTCATGATTTTTTATTAGAAAAATGAACATTTTAGATAACATATTGTAACAATTGGTTGTTGGTCTACTGTGGCTTGTTTTTTTTAAACTTTTTTTTAGTATATGATAGTTATAGTTATACAGGGAGTTTCTTTGTGACATTTCCATATTTACATGTATTGAACTCTAGTTTTATTCACCCCTTCCATTGTTCTCTTTCTTCCCCCTATACATTCTTAAAATGACTTCAACAAGTTTCAATGTTCCAAATTCATACATGTATAGAAAGTACCTCAACTATATTCACCCTCCTTTACCCTACTCATTTACTTCCTCCTTCCACTACTACCCTCTCCATAACATGATCTGTTTTACATTCCTGTCCTTCATTGTTTAAAGGTCTATTCATTGTTCAGTGGGGTTTTGTCTTGATATTTTACTGTAAATATTGATATTTATTGGTAAATATATTGTAATTTAATCAGTAAAACCTCCTCTATTACTCTTTCTTATCCTTTTACCTCTACCCTGTACTGTTCCAACAGTTTTCAGTACATTTTGTTGTGTCTTGTTCCAAAACAGAGGTGATGTATTGTTTTATTATTTGGCTACCAACTTGTTTATCAACTGACTGGATTATTTTAGTGTAGTATAAAGTTTCTGATGTTGTTCCTCAAAGCATGTAGCTTTGGTATGCCCACAGTCACCTGGCAACACAGTGGATTGCAGGGTTTTCTACATGCCTTTTTTTCTGGTCACACCCAGCCGTTAAACTCCACTACTTGCTATTTGATTACTTTATTCCTTTCAACAATGTCTTCGGACATAGATTGTTCTTAAAAACCACTCAGTAAAATTTGGGTTTCTTGCCAGGGATAATTCCTGAAGTCAATGTTTGAGATTTATTTTGAACCTAAGAGAGCCATTCCAGATCTCTCTTTTACTATTTCTCTATAGTAAACCATACAATTTACAGTTTTGGCTATTATCTCCACTGGATCTATCAGTTTTTCCCAATTGCTTCTTATTACCCCTCTATTATTTTTGAGAGTGACCTTGAGTTTGAAATTATCTGTGATCATTAGAAATTGAGTCAGTTTCTTTGGAGAGAGATTTGGGGTTCTCTTTTTTTATACCCTGTTTCTACCTCTGAAAAAAATTTCTTAGCCACAGATCTGGTACCGGGACAAAGACAATGACATATTTCCTATGAAGTGATACACCTGTTACCGTAGTACTAGGGCAGAAACCTGACCTGAGGGTCCCCAGGGACCAGGCTTGGCCACTCAATCCAATTTTACAAACAGGAGACAAGTGGTGGTTGATACAGGAAAAGAATTTATTCAGCATGGGCATGCTGGGAAGGAACAGGGGACTAGCATCCTAATCCTTGTTGTGAGGGCACTGATAAGAGCTTTGGGGTTATCCAGGCAAAGAACAAATGCAAGAGTCATAAAGTTTGCATAACTATCAATTTTGGTCAGGTCCTGGTCTGGTTGATCATTATCCTGGAACTAGTCATGCAAAGTCTTGTTGGTGCCAAAGAAATGACCACTACTGGGGTGAGGCAATTTTGATTTCTGTCACAAGATGTTTATCTATCAGATCTGTGGTGCTGGAATTTAAGATAAAATAAGGGAAAGAACAACTCAGGAAAAAAGTAGGTCAGAGAGAGACAAAATGGAGTTAGTTAGGACAAGGATTCACATCCCACTCTAGGAGCTAAGCACTTTTGTTAGAAGAGGAACAGCAGCCCCAGTTCTCCTCAGCTTGACTTTCCTGGTATGGATCCCTGTTCTGCAAGACAAGGAGAGGTCATTTCAGCTCCAGTGTTCTCATTGGTACCAAGGTAGAACCTCATTTCAAGAGTGAGGAATGGACAGAAAAGGAAGACCTCACCTCTCAACCAGATTTCAGAAAATCTAGCACATTTTCCAGTCTCAATGACACATCTAATTTCTAGCATCAGAGTCAAGGCTAAGTAGAGAAGCCTGATCTATGAGTTAGGTGACTTGTTAGACTCAGCAAGTGGGATCCCTAGGGGACAGATACTAAACTTCTTGCTGTCACAAGACAAAATTACAACAAATTTAGCTTAAAGATCTCAACTGGTTTTATTTGCAACTCTAGAATTGGGCAACATTAGCACATAAAAACACTAGTACAAAAAGTAAGTGTTCTGAAGGGCTGAGCAGAGAAGGTTAAGGGCTGAGTAAAGAAGAAACAAAGAACAAAAAGTGGGTTGATCATTTCAAAATTGCTTTCTTTACAAGGAAGTACAGGGAGACATAACAATAGAAAAATAATGGATTGGCTAACATTAGGTCACTTTGGGTTACTTTTCTTTGGTATGTATTAAGGCAGAAGGATGCTACCATTGTGCTGATTCTGACTGACCCATTTGGGAAAATCAGCTATTACCTGTTTTTCAGAAGGTCAGACAGTAACTAAGTTTTGATTTGGTGATGTGACCATTAGTATTGAGTGATTCCATTTTGAGTTTCAGTTTTGTTTGTTGGAGCCCAGTGTAGGAGCTTAGACCAAAACAATGATCTATTATTTATTATTATATAATTTAATTATTTTGTTATTAACATTGATAATATTGGTAAATATATGTGTTGTGGTCTGGTTATAAAATGTCCCCTAATGGCTCATGTGTTGAAAGCTTCGTCCCCACCAGGTAGCTCCAATCATAGGGAAGTGATTAGATCCTGAGGGTTCTGACCTAATGAAAGGATTAATACCTTGATGTATTCATGATATGATGACATTATTGAGAGATAGAGGGAAGTAGGAGGTGGGATCTGGTTATAGGATGTAGCTCACTGGGGGCATGCCCTGGTTCTCAGCCCCTTCCTGTCCCTCTCTGCTTCCTGACTGCAACTTTCCTCTGCCACTCCCTTCCTCCATGATGTTCTGCTTTACCATGGCCCAGAAAAAATAGAGCCAGTCAACCAAGGACTGCAACCTCTGAACCATGAACCAAAGTAAATACTTTCTAAAAATTGTTTCTCTTAGCTATTTGTCAGAGTGATCCAAAACTGATTGACACAGTATTTTTTATATTGGAACAGCTTTACAGTGGATTTCCTTGTTCTACTAGCATATCTCTCTAAGAGGAAATGTCAGCACCTAGAGCTCTTCCTGTTCTTGTATTTGAATTGCATTTGCAGAGAATGATAACTGTACCTTATTTGGGAGTACAGGTTGTAACCCTTATCAACCAAGGCCAGCCAAGGCAAACTTTAAAGAAAAAGTCCTGGGTTGTGTAGATGAAATAATTCATATATATATGAACACAATATATATATAATTGTGTTGTGTACCGGGAGTACCTTGTGCCATTTATAATAGTTCTTATAATATATCAAATATATCATACTTGAATTTATCCCCTCCATCATTCTCCTTTATCTCCCCCAGTATATTTTTGTTCACGTGACTCTGCAAATTTTTTATAGGTTTTGTCTGCCCTTTCACTGGTAGAATTTTTGATGGATTCTGACAGGTCATTGATGAACACTGCTAGTTTCCAGAGATATTGAGAGTTTGCATTTTTGTTTGGTTTTCATAGTGTTTCTGAGATAGGGGAAGGAGATGAAAAAATGAGAGACTGTAGAGTCTGGATTTGTTTATTCTTGTGACAGAGACAGTAATGTTCTCATCAATTTACCGGTAATCTTACAGATGTGTTCAGTCATGTGACTAATTATGGCTAATGGACTATAGATAGAAATGACATGTCACTTCTTTTCTCTTTTACATAAGTTTTACAGTGTATATTTAAGGCATACAACATGATGCTACTTCTGAGATGACTTAGAAGAGCACATTCGAATGTCTCCAACACTCTTTTTCCTTTCCCTGTTGATCAAGAATATGGACAAAGGTGGTAGCTTCAATTATCTTGGATCTCTGGAGCAGAGACCCTGCTGCTCCAGCAAGTGATAAAGCTACCTGACAAGTAGTGTGAGCCACAACAAACTCTTTTTTCCTCTTTGGTATAAGCTAATGAGACTTTTGGGATGGTTGTTACTACATTTGACTGCCCTGATCCGTATATATTCTTTTTATATACCTAAAACCATCAGGCTCAATCAAGGTGTTGATAGCAAATAAAAATTTCTACAGATAGCTTGGTGGCTTTGCATTCAAGTTGAATGTGCTGTATATCTTCATTAGTTGAAAAACATCATAGATGTGGTTGGCATGTTTTTAAAAACTAAAAAATAAAACTACCATATGATCCAGCAATACCACTCCTGGACATATATTTGAAGGAATATAAGTCAGAATGTAATAAAGATACTTGTTTATTTAATCATTCACAATAGCCAAGGTATGGAAACAGTCCAGATATCCTACAACTGATAAATGGATTAAGAAAATGTGATATATATGTATATGTAATATAATATATATAATATTACAATGAAATATATATAATAATATGATGTAGTATTCAGTCATATAGAAGAATGAAATTTAGCTATTTACAGGTGAATGAATGGAACTGGAGAACATCATGTTAAGTGAAGTAAGCCAGGTTCAGAAAGACAAAATATATAAAATATATATATTTTATATATTTTTTTTTATTTATATATATATAAAATGTTTCCAATAGTGAGACTGTTAGAGGAGACAAGAGGGGGAGGGAAAGTAGAGAATAACAGAGAGTGACTAATATTGAAATATATTGTATTTCTATAGGAACATGGCATAGTGAAACACACTGAAAACTGTTGAACAATACAGGGGAGGGAGAAAGGATTAGGAAGAGTAACAGAGGAATTTGGACTGATTAAAGTACAATGTATTTATGGGTGAAATATTAAGGGAAACTGAACTGAACAATGAACAGGCACTTCAACAGTGAAAGAGAAGAATGCAAAATAGATCATGTCAAAGGTAAGGTAACAGTGGGAGGGGGAAGGTAAATGAAGAAGGTAAAGGAGGTTGAGTATGGTTTGTGTATTTTCTACACATGTATGAAAATGGAACATTGAAACCTGTTGAAGTCATATTAAGAAGGAGGAGAGGGAAGAGAAGGAATAATGGAGGGGATGAACCAAACTAGGGTACATTGTAAGCATATATGGAAACGTCACAACAAAAATCCCCTGCACAACTATTAATACTATAAAAATGTTAAAAACAAAACAAAACAAAAACCCCAAAAGTAATTTGTGTTAATTTTATCACCATGTGACAGGTGTGTGGTTTGTCCCCTAAAAGGGTCATGGGTTGGGAGCTTGCTCCAGGGTGATGTTGGGAAGTGGTGGGGCCTTTAAGTGGAAGGGCCTAGTGTGAGGTGATTAGATCATTGGAGGTGCTGCTCTCAGAGGGATTAAGGTCATTCTTATCCCAGACTTAGCTCTTCTGAGAACAAGTCTGACCCCTCCCTAGTCTCAGGTTTCCTGTCTTAAAGTGTGACCTCTGTGCTCCACCAATGATGACCAGTGATGCCACCTGCCATGGTGTGACACAGCCAAGGAGGCCTTTGCCAGAGTCAGTGCTGTGCTGTTTAGATTTCCAGTCTCCATAACTGAAAATGAAATAAGCCTCTTTTCTCTATTAAAAAAAAAAAGAATTTAGGGTTGCCTCTAAATTTACCAAGAATTGAAGGTATTCTTCATAATAGCAAAAATCTTTATTTTCAAATAATATCATAGTTTTCTGTGTTAATTTGATAAGAATGCTTGAAAATGTTAGAAAAGTCCCTTTGCTCAAAAAAAACCCTAAATGTATATACCTTGTATCTGTGGCAAATGAAATAATTATTGTTTGCTTTAAAAACAATTGTGAAGCTTTAAAAATCAGTTTTAATTTTATTAGGCACCTGGCTTTTATTTTTTAAATAAGATTCCGTTCTGTTCTATATATGGTTTAAATCATGGAAGCTCGAAACATCTCTATCAATTCATTTAAGATGCAGGGCTTCTGTGTTTGAAGGGATCCTAGAGGCCAATCCAGGAGCTGCTATATGGACAGAATCCCTATAACAAGTAAAAGGCCTTATTTAGTAAGAGATGTCTTCTGGGATGGAAGAGAAAGGCTGAGTCTATGTAATAGAGATGAATGTAAAATTGTATATTTTTAAATTAAATAAACCCTATGGGAAAAATTTGAGGAAACTCCACTTGGCATTGAAAGGTGTAAAATGAACTTAAAAGGATAAATCTCAATAACATTAATGTTTAGTGAAACAAGAATATACACATTGTGGCTTCCCTCATAAAATATTTTTTAAAAGCAAAGTCAAACAATTTATTGTTTAAGGATGCATGGTTGGTAAAACTATAATGAAAAACACATGGGAATGAGGAACATAAAATACAGACTAGTGCTTGCTTTCTGGAAGGAGAAAAGGGCTACAAAAAGAGAGATGTATATAGAAACTTCTACAACACTTTCAGTGCTATATTGCTAAAGTTAAGTGGTGAATGCACAGACGTTCATTTTTATTCTGGTTTGTTAAACTGTGTGTATTTGCTACACTCTTTTGGAACTATACAATATATTTTATATATAGTTCAGTAAGTGACAGTAAACCTGAGTTGATGATGTGATAAGGTACACTCAAACAAGTAGCTACCTTTTGTACATCATATTATATGAAGTTTGGAGTTGAGGAAATGAAGGGTAGTGCTCTATCTATCCCTGACCAGACCAGGCTTTAATACTTTACCTGATCTATGCATTTCATATTAAGGATAGTACAGAGAGCTGGGTGTGATGACACTCATTTCTAATTCAAGCACTCAAGAGACTGAGGCAGGAAGGTGGCAAGTTCCAGGACAACCTGGGCTAGCCAGACCCTATCTCAAAAAAATAAAAAGAATTGTACATTCAGATGAGGGTTTTCAGGGGACAGTGATGAAGTGACAGGGAGGCTCCTGATTATTCTTGATACTCTGACACGTGGGACAATTGAATAAGGAAAAGAAAAGCATGACAAGCAAATAGAAGAAGAGAAGAGAATGATCAGTTGGGGCCTGAGTCTTCCCATATTTGAAGAAGAGGCATGAGAGTGTGAAATTAGATTCATTCTCTACCCTCCAAAATATTGAGCCACTGTTAGTAGGTGGATGCTACACAGGTTTTATTTTAATAGAACTTCCTAATAATTAGATTTGTTCAATGAGTTGTCTTGAGAAGTAGTGAGTTTCTCATTGATGAGAGTGTTCTAGCACATGTGAGCTATTATCAGGATGTGCTCCTAAAAGCCCCCTACCCCACATTCTCTCCTATTTGAGTGGCAGCATAGTGACTAAAAGCACAGAGTGTGGAACTAGATCCCAGGGTTAAGTGCTGGCTTTTCTGATTACCACCTATTTAACCTTGAGTGAGTTCCATAACCTCTCTGTGCTTCCTTTCTGCAATCTGTGAATCTGGTTTGGTATCAGCCTCAGAGTTGTTATAAGACTTAAAAGAATTCCACATGGCATGTACCACTAAAGATTTTAAAGAAATGGTTTATTCTAAAGATCACTCAGTTTTCTTTGAATTAATTGCATTTGTGCTTTTGTTTTAAATGAAAAAACTCCCTTTCCCATTATTCCTATAAATAATTTCGTTATCTCCTGATTTACAAGAGAATTGCAGTTTTTCTTTTTAATAGTGTGGGCTCTAAATCCTGGCAATTCCAATAAGTTCAGAGCCTTAAAAAAAGCTCTTAGCTTGACTTAAATGGTTTTGGAATAGTTTTGTTACATAAACAGAGGACCACATAACCCAAAAAGAACCTTGAAACGATAATCCAACCCCTCTTCTTACTCTTGGAATTAGGTATCTTGTCTGCCAAATTGCCTTGTCTTGGAGGAATTGCTGCAAAGCCTGTCCCATTGCTGCACCCTTCATGGCTCATTCAATTACTACAAATAGGAGGTGGATTGCCTCTTAAAAGTTAAGGATGGTGAGTGAGCCAGGGGGTCATTTTTAGTACATATGCAGCAGTGGGAGAGGCAAGTTTATTTATCTCAATCAAAATATAACTGTTTACAATGGAAGTTTAAATTCTAGACATACCACGTCATGCTTCTGAAAAAGCAATTTACAGGATAGGAGATGTTGAGGAACATTTTGGAGGTATGTATAACAACTATATTTTCTAGGCATAAATAGAAATCTGTGATTAAAATCAGACATTCTTTCTGAGAGATACTGGTCAGGTTCTCTAAAAAGTTATCATGACAGAGGAAAAAACCAAGGATTATTAAATCTAGCTGCACATGGTGGCACATGGATGACTATAATCTGAGCTATGGGAGCTGGAGGCAGGAGGATCTCAAGTTTGAGGGCAGATGGGGCAAAGTTAGCTAGAATCTATCTCAAAAACAAAAATATAAACAAAAGGGTAGGGGAGTGATTCAAGTGGTAAAGCATTTGTGTATAATGTGAGAGGTCCTGAGTTCAATTCCCAGTACCTCAAAAAAAAAGTTAAATGTAGATTTATAAACAGAAGAAAGGAAGAAAACAAGGGCGGATGTGTGAAGTCTGTTTCTTCCAATATTTGACTTACATAGGCAGATGCCCTGCTGTGACTGGTAGTGGTTGGGAAGGGACAGGAGACTGAGAGGTGCAAGTCCATGAGGGGTAGAGTATATCCCGGCTATGGTAAGATTTGGATCTCGAGTTAGAATCTGGTTTACAAGAGCCTTGAGGAATGTGCTCTTGGTTTGTTTTGAACATGGAGACTCTCACTAAAGATCTGAGCACTAGGCCACCTCTGTAGGAGGTAGAGAAATGGTAGGGTAGTTGTCAGCTTGGAGTGACTCTATGTGACTATCAGATAGCATCAGTCTGCTTATCAGGGATGTTTGGGTTTGGTGTGACCTCATGTATTAGTCAGGATAGGCTGAGTAATGCTATTATGACAAAGAACCCCCAAATCTTGATGATTTACAATCTCTGAGGTTTACTTTCCCTTCTATTACATATTTCTTTGCCTCCAATTCCTTTCTTCACAAGAGGAATAGGGTTTCTACATTTTCCTATTTTGACACGATCTCCTTGCTTTAGAGAGAATTCTCTGAAACAATAATAGTTAAAAAGTGATGAAAAAGAATGTTGGATTAATTTTTTCAAAGTGTTAACCTGACTAAGTATGTAATGAAGCTAAAATGCTATAAATAAAAATAGGAAAGCTACTAGAAAAATAATGATTAAGTGGCTGACTGCTAGATTTGTGGTCTGTCTAACCTATTTGGTGAGTGGTATCACTGTTCAGTGAGATGAATTGCTGGGGGATTGCAGAAGGTTTTGAAGGAGAAAGTCAAGACTTATTAATCTTTGCTAAGTTAAGAAAATATAATTTGGGGATGATTATCTTCTTTTTTTTATTGTCCTCAGTTTTTCTTAAAAGATACTTTGATGGTAAAAATAACTTAATGACAAAAGAAAGTATGTAGGTTACTTTCCAGGGTCTGTGTCTGGGATATCTACTGGTTCTACAGCTCCAACCTCCCGCACTGGGCTTGATTTGAGAATAAGCAGTGCTGCTGAAGGATCCTAGGCTGAGCATCCTGTGGACAGGGCAGGCACATGGCTGAGGTTGCCAAGATGGCGCCAAAAATGCCTCCATTTGGTACAGAGTGGTTTGATGGATGCATTTAAAAGTTTTTTAAATGCTCCTCAGCTTGGAAACACTTTTAATTTCCATCTTTTTCATGGGAATTTATTGAACATAAGTAAGTCACAGGTTTTTCTCATTAGCTAGAGGATTTAAGTATGTAGCATGACAAAGGAAAGACCAAAAGGATCCACAATTCTCCTGAATGGCTAATTCCCTTGAAGGACTGGATCATTCAGTGAAGCTTTGTATTTGGTCTAGGTTTTCTCTAAATTAATTTTTTTCCCTCAGTATGGCCCAATTGAGACTTTGGGTGTTTCTGACTGTCCTCCCCAGCCCTATCTTTTTCTAGGTCATATAAGGGCTTGTGAGGCTTTAGGCAAATGCCTTTTACCTCTCAACTTCTTCTTCTTCTCCTCCTTCTCCTCCTTCTTCTTCTTCTTCCGCTGCTTCTTCTTCTTCTTCTTCTTCTTCTTCTTCTTCTTCTTCTTCTTCTTCTTCTTCTTCTTCTTCTTCTTCTTCTTCTTCTTCTTCTTCTTCTCCTCCTCCTCCTCCTCCTCCTCCTCCTTCTTTTCTTTTTGTGGGACTGTACCTCTCAACTTTTCAGACAGTTAAATTCTGTTTTAAGGAAAAATAAAGTCTCACCAGGGCAGCTGTGAAAAATGTAATTAACCCAGGTCATAGTGATTTGTTTTTCCTTTTGTTTCATCTATTGCTACTAAAAACTCTCACAGAAGACTCTAGTTATTTTTTACTTTACTTATTTATTTTAGATTTACTTTTTCTGTGGCAAATGATAATACAGCAGTACTTCAGAATCAGGCTTGTAGCTGGGTGTCATGGCATACACCTGTAGTACTAGCTACTTGAAAGGCTGAGGCAGTATGATTGCTTGAGCACAAAAGTTTGAGACCAGACTGTGCAATCTATAAGCCTCTATCTCAAGAAAAAAAAATCATGCTTGCATTACAATGGAAATATAGAAAGAGCTGGCAGTAGGACAGTGATAGAACATAAACATGACATGCTTTCACGTGTTTCTTCTATAAGCTATTTGTCATTTCTTTATTCCTGAGCTGTTATTATATATTAATATATATTCAACTAAGTGCTCTGAATTATTTTAAGAATGATGGGGAAGACGGGTGCTGGAGACTTATGCCTGTAATCCTAACTACTTGTGAGGCAGGTATCAGGAGGATCGAGGTTTGAAGCCAGCCCAGGTAAATAGTTTATGAGACTCTATCTTGAAAATACTCAACACATAAAAGGACTGGTGGAGTGACTCAAGTGGTAGAGTGCTTGCCTAGCAAGCATGAGGTCCTACATTCAAACCCTGGTACCACCAAAACAAACAAACAAACAACAACAATGAAACCAATGGGGAATACAAGAGGATGTTAAAATCCAGTGCCTGGTGTTGGGCTGCTTACAAACTGGCTGGAAAAAACAGACTCACACTTGGGAAATACTTACCAGTACCTGGCAAACTAAGACAAGGGCCAAGTGAGCAAAGAACAAAGAAGCCATTAGAGTTTAGCAAGGGTGCAGTACCTGTATACAGCATGGGCTGAGAAGGTTTCTTAGAAGAAATGGATTTGGAGTTGGGGCCTGAAGTCTGAATTAGCAGAGAGGGAAGTGGGAAAGACATTTTCAGGGAGGAAAGAAGCAAAGGCACTACCATGAGTTTGGGTGGGGTACAGTGTGATAGGAATGAGTAGGTTAATCTGTGTGTAGAAGAACCCTCCACTTCTACCATCAAGCTTGTTAACTAAAGGGTTCATTTAATTGAGTAAAGTCCCAGTCACTTACCCTTTTGGGCTTCAGATTCCGTATTTGTAAAATGGGAATAAGCATGTCTACCAGCCATAGATAGTGATTAAATGAGTAAATGCAATATGATGCTATAAGGAAGGGGTTGAGCAGGGTATTATTATTTTTTTTTTTTGTACTTCATCATTCCTCTTCACTCAGTTCCTTGAATTCAACTTAATTCCAGTGCTGTGAGAAGCCCAGAGGGGGAGTATAAATGGAAAAATGAAACCTGTTGAAACTATTCTAAGAACAGGGGAAGGGAGAATAAAGGAGAATGATGGAGGGGGTGAGTTAAACTATCTTATATTGTAAGAACGTTTATAAATGTCACAGTGTGCCCCTAGTACAACAATAAAATGATAAAAAAATTTAAAAAGAAGCCCCTCATTGACCAGTTATGAATATTATAAATTTGGTTGTTATTGCATTTCTTCAGACAATTTTCTACTCATTTTCTGATTTAGGAGAATTTTCTTGACATAAACCATCTCTATATGCAAGGAAGACAAATGTTACTTTTGAGAGCTTGAAATTATTCACTAACTAGTTCAAGGTTGCTAGAGCATAACAAGATGAAAGGGAGTGACTAGAGATAAGAAGATATACTTATTTGTAGTTGAAATACCATCTTCCATGACATAAATTTCATTGTAAGCAATAGGCAAAATAAAGGACCTCGTTCTATTAAAAGTTGAATGCTATTGCATTTGGTCCATAGAGCAAGGTGACTTAGGTCTAAGAAGAGGGAGTCCTGTACTGTCTAATTTCCACTCCATGTTCCAATGTTTATGTCAGCTTGAGTTGTGATGGGGTCGTTTACATCATTTGGTTCTTGTCCTCATGACTCACCATTTCTGCTGTAGAATTAACTCCCTGCCAGACCATATGGAGTGGAGAACAGCAGATTGACGTAGGTTTAGTGCAAAATGAAGGGACATAAACTAAAGCTCTTTTAAATAGCATGTTTGTAGTAGTGTTTAGTTTTCTATCTTGAAACCTTAAGAATCTAAAGTAAGTTTATGGAAAATGAGTAAGAGAGGACAAATAGTACGAGGTGGGCAGTTTTGTTGCCTCTGCTTATGTTTTCAGATCAGAGAGACTAGAGAGAGGAATGCTTTCTTTTGATTTACTGTAATTCTGCCTGGGCTAGGGAGTACGATGGTATTCATGTTTATATAGTGAATTCTTGAATTTAGCTTTAAACTGGGTTTCTGCGGTTCTGTGCTGGGCAAAGTATTCACCTAAAACAATGTTAAGGAGTTTGAATGAGTCAAGGAAATTGGAAAGTTGGAAATGCATGGTTTTTCCAAGTTAGATTGGAGAAGGCCCCTTTGGCATTTAACACTAACAATTCATAGATCTGTTGACTACTGGTGGCCTTAACTCCACAGTATAATTAGAATGTACTTAGAACTAGTCTACAAGAATCTAGCTTCCCTCTCTAACTCATTCATCATAAAATTATTGAATAACAGCTATGTACTAGACATGTGTTAAGTGCTTAGGGTAGAAAGATGAACAGTACATAGTCCTATGGGAATTATAGTATACTAGAGAGAGTTGTACATAAATTACAGAGCAATGAGATAAGTATAAGTAACAGAGAGGAGAAAGCATTTAAAATTGGGTCAGGTCAAAAAAAGCTGTGTAACACAGGTTACTCCAGAGGCACCTGCACACCCATGTTTATTGCAGCACTATTCACAATAGCCAAGTTATGGAAACAGCCAAGATGCCCCACCACTGACAAATGGATTAAGAAAATGTGGTATCTATACACAATGGAATTTTATGCAGCCATGAAGAAGAACGAAATGTTATCATTCGCTGGTAAATGGATGGAATTGGAGAACATCATTCTGAGTGAGGTTAGCCTGGCCCAAAAGACCAAAAATCGCATGTTCTCCCTCATATGTGGACATTAGATCAAGGGCAAACACAACAATGGGATTGGACTTTGAGCACATGATAAAAGCTTTAGCACACAAGGGAGGGGTGAGGATAGGTAAGACACCTAAAAAAGTAGCTAGCATTTGTTGCCCTTAACGCAGAGAAACTAAAGCAGATACCTTAAAAGCAACTGAGGTCAATAGGAAAAGGGGACCAGGAACTAGAGAAAAGGTTAGATCAAAAAGAATTTACCTAGAAGGTAACACCCACGCACAGGAAATCAATGTGAGTCAATGCCCTGTATAGCTATTCTTATCTCAATCAGCAAAAACCCTTGTTCCTTCCTATTATTGCTTATACTCTCTCTACAACAAAATTAGAAATAAGGGCAAAATAGTTTCTGCTGGGTATTGAGGGGGTGGGGGGGAGAGGGAGGGAGCGGAGTGGGTGGCAAGGGAGGGGGTGGGGGCAGGGGGGAGAAATGACCCAAGCCTTGTATGCACATATGAATAATAAAAAAAAAAATAAAGTTTCTTCTTATGAAAAAAAAAAAGTTGTGTAGAAGAATTGACCCTATACTAGTCCCAGCAGGATGAGTAGGAGGAGGCAGAGAGAAAAGCATGGCCTACATGGAACTACATAAGTAATATTATACTACATTATACTATACTATATTATGCTACTATACTATATTATAACTATATAAATTGTATTGGAAAATATAAAACACTTCTTTTAATTCCTATAGGATTAATAACCCAAACCAAAATGAAGCAGGAATATCATCGGATTATCACCAATTAAAGCTCCACATAATTGTCTGAGAAGTAAAGAAGATAGAAAAGAATGAGAAAACTGAGTCAGTAAGGGAGTCCTGGCAAGAAACATGGCATACTCAGAAGAGTTGAACTGATTTCTGAAGGGACCATGTCAGGGCTAACCTAAGGGAAACTATTCTTACTCCTGGATCTGAAAAGACAAGGGGAGGAAATGGTATTACTACAACCCAGTGTGAGCTGGTTGGAGGAGAAAGAGAGGGACAGAATCCATGCCTTCAGTTGGAACTGTAGAGAGGCAGAGAGGGAGGGATATTGGAAATTCTGAACTCAGTACCTTCTGCTCTAGGATACAGGTCAACTCTGATATTGGCCATATCAATGTAAGCCAGAAGAGAAAGATACACAGACAATGAATTCTGTAAACACAAACCTCTTAGATTGCTTCCTAAGTCCCAATTCCAATTTGTGAGCTAATTTATGTGATGATATATAATAGTAAAGTTGTCACCAGTGGTGGCTTCAGTGGATCCCCTTCTCCCTGGGTAGAACCAAGACAGACTATATTCTGGACCATAAGAAGCAGATTTAAAAGGATTAAATTAGAGAAAGTATGCTGTCCAACAGAAAGTTCAACTAGAAATAATAAAAAAAAAGAAATCTAAAGATCCCCAAACGTGGTAACTAAACAACATTGAAATAACCTACAGCAAGTCTGCCTTATTTGAAGATTTGACCAAGCATGGTCAAAAAAATTTCCCATGATGGCATGCATTCTGCAGCTCTGTTGATGTGGAGAAGCTCTCAGTCAGTCCTGTGTTAAATCAGTTGTGTTTAAATCATTGTTTTATCTGCCAAGTGTTTCCCTGCCCTTCATTTTGTGAAAATCTGTCTTCCAAAAAGCAAATAGTGCCCTTAAAAGCAGGTAAAAATGAATGTTCTTAATTGAAGTGACAAAGTGAAAAGCAGCATGTCTTTAAGTTGAGTGGTGTTACAGGAAAAATGGACCTGCAATATTAGAGATAAAGAGCATGAAATAAGATCAATTTCTGGTGAGCAGTGCTAATGTGATGACAGTAATTTTGTGACAATAAAGTCATGGATGCTCAGACCTACTGTACATTCAGTACAGGTAAATTAAGTGATTTTAAGAGTACTGAATTCTTTATGTGTTCTGAGCATTTATGGTTCTTCCTGAATGGTAGCTATTTGGAACCATATATCCATGCATACCAAATGTCTACTGTATTAGTACAAAGAAAGCAAAATAATGGACTAGAATATATTTTGAATTGAGCCAAGTGTGGTGGTTCAAGCCTATAATCCCAACACGTAGGAGGCCAAGGAAGAAAGATCATGAATAGAGACCAGCCTGGGTTATATAGTGAGGCCGTCTCAAAAAACCAAAACAACAACAAAATTGAATTGAATGAAAATGAAAACACAACATATCAAAATGTAGGTGCAATGCTAGGAACCTCTCTGTATAGCTATCCTTCTCTCAATTAGCAAAACCACTTTGTCTTTCTTATTATTGGTTATGTTTTCTCTTCAACAAAATTAGTGATGGGGCAGAACAGATTCTGCCTGGAAGCGAATGGGGGTTGGGGGGAGAGGAGGGAGCAGAGGGTAGGAGGGAGAAATGACCCAAACAATGTATGCACATGTGAATAAACGATTAAACAAAAAAACCAAAATGTATGTGTCATAGATAAAGTGGCATTAAATGAACTTCCCAAAAGTTCAAAAATAAAACAATTTAAAAATAGGCAAGGCAAACATTTTGAGCCAACTCCTTACTAAAGAAGAAATATCAATAACAAATAAACACTTCAAAAGATTTCAATATCATCAGTCATTAAGAAAATGAAATTTAAGTCACAATGAGATACCACTAGAGAGAGAGAGAGAGAGAGAGAGCCTGAGAGAAAAAGAGAGAGAAAACAATTAGACAATACTTCTAGGTGTTTATCCAGGAGAAATGAAAAGTTGTTCACACAAAGCATGTCCATAAATATTTATATCAGCTTTATTCATAATCATTATGAACTAACCCAAATGTCCTTCAACTAGTGAATGGTTAAACAAATAATTCCTTACAATAGAATATTCCTCAGCAATTACAAAGAGTAAACATGTGCAAGACATAAATGACCTGAAACTTCTATGTGTACCTTGAAGTTACATCTCTTATCTCCTGCAGCTGCAAGGCTGAGGTTGTTGAAAATTCATGCAGTTTCTCTCTGTGAATGGCTTCAGCCTCACAAGGTGCCTACTATTAAATGAGGGCATGGATTGGGAAAGAACAGGATCCTGCAAGTTGGAATAGTGATGTGTGTGTGAAGGCTCTGGTAAAACTGAGGACACTGAATTCCTGAATTTGATCAGTCTTCTCTACTAGTGGAAGCAGACTTCCCATTCCCAGGAGAAACAATCTGAGGGACCACACCAGTGGAAGTGCCCTCCTTATCCCCAGAGGTAATGGATTCCTCATCGCTAGTGAGAGTGGCCTTCCTATCCCTATAGGAGGAACTAGCCCTGCATTGCCTGAGGAAACTATAATGGACTCCCCTGAGGCAGTTACCAAGTAAGAGGGTCCTGTTTGCCTCAGGACCCTTACTGTTTCTAGACCTATAACTAGACTCAAGTCTTCCCAGGCCCGTAATGGTGAGGTACAAAATGTGACCCATAAGGAGGTATAGTATACTGTGAAAGAACTACCTAAGTTTCCTAATTGATACAGACAGACATCTGGGGAACATGTGTGGGGAAAGACATTGAGGACATGGGATAATGGTGGAAAGAACATAAAGTTGAGGCAGGCTAACTCTATTGAGCAGAGATTCTGCACTTAATGTTGTTTATCAGGGAGTTAGAAAGGGCACCAATAGTTGGTTTAGCTGGTTGACTGAAACATGGAGCAAAACATGGACCACAGTGAAGAAATTAGAAATGGTTTACATGCTTTAGTTTAATAGAGGAAGGAATTTAAAGGGTTAGGGAGATTGGAATGCCAGACTGGGTTTACCATTTAGCATCTACTTACTTACACTGGGAGGGTCTATAAGATACACTTTTCACCAACACTGAGAAATAAATGTGTGAAGAGTTGTGACATTGCTCTTCTCTGTAGTACAGACTTCACAGTTGTCACAGAACTGGAAAACCTAAATGCAGTGGGAGTAATGCAACTGGATCCTGGGGAGGCAAGAGCAAAAGTAGTGTTACTCAACCATCAAAGCCAAGGTGACTGTGGGTATCACAATGGATAGCAGAGTCAAAGCAGCAATCAGAATAATTGGACTCACAAAGACCTACTGTGTTGGCTAGATGGTCATGAACACTTTACTAAATTATCATTTGATCTGATAAGCAGAAGAGCTCTAGTTCAACTGAACAAAAGTCTAACCTCATTTGTAAAAATGGTATTATGGCCTATCAACCAATTCCAGACTTGAGCCAGTTTACAGAGCCAGAACACTTCATTTATTTATTTTTGGTAGTATTGGGTTTTGAACTCAGGGCCTCATGTTTGGTAGGTAGGTACTCTATCACGTGAGCCACAACTCAGTTCTTTTTGATTTCATTATTTTCAGACAGGGCTTCACACTTTTTGTCCTTGGGCCTCTGTAGGGTGGGGCTGGCAGAGTGGCTCAAGTGGTAGAGTGCCTGCCTAGCAAGCATGAGGCTCTGAGTTCAAATCCCAGTACTGCAAAATAAAATAAAGCCTTATCCCTTGAACCTCTGCCTCTGGCATAGCTGGGACTATATGTTTGTTACCGCCATGCCTTGCTTATTTTTCAAAGGTACAGTCTTGGTAACTTTTTTTTCATGTAGGCTGGGGAACTTCGATCCTCGCCTCCCACATAGATGGGATTATAGTCCTGAATCACCACACTTGGCCCTCTCAGAATACCTTCAAGTACAGGGAAGTCTGGATTTCTTTGAGAAAGGCCTGTAGAAACACTGCTAATCTTTCTCCCAGATTTACTCAAAGGGATCTATGGTCTTTTAATGGGATACTATACATTGAGGTAAAGCAAATAGTTAAAATTTTTGGAACTTCTGAACAGTAATTCTAATATGCCGATAGTCTACCAGTCAGAGGAGGGGTTTATGTGATCAGGTGATCAGTGGAATTTTAGCTTAAGCCTGTCTTGCAGTAGGCCCAGTGGACCCTGAGATCATCCTATGTATATTTCCCAAATTTTGGAAGGCATAATTGGAAAAGATATACTCAGCAACGGGCAGAATCCCATATTGGCTCTAGGGCCCACGGAGTGAGGGCTATTGTGGCAGAAAAGGCCAAATGGGGCTACTTGAACTGCCCTGCCCAAGCTAATAGTAAAACAAAAGCAACATAGCATTCCGGGAGGGACTTCAGAGATTAGTGTCCCTATCAAGGACTTGAAAGAGGAAGGAGTGTAATTCCCACTCCATCCACATCTACCTTGCCTCTTTGGACTGTGTAGAAAACAGGGATCTTGAGAGAATGACAGTGATCTTACCAGGTGGTGACTTTAGTTATAGTTGCTTACTGCTTGAGCACCTCCTCCCATATCTGGTTACCAGCTATAACTCTGGCTAGCCTTATAGTCACTATACATCCCAAGCTGGCCTTGAACTCGTGATCCTCCTGCCTCAGCCTTCCGTGTGCTGGGGTTACAGGGGTGTGCCAGCATGGCTGTCAGTATGCAAGGATCTCAATAATCTTTCCCTTTCATTTCATGAGCTGTCACATTAAAATCCACTACATTGATGTCATTGTGCTGATTGGGCCTAATAAGAAGTAAGTAGCAACTGCTCTAGACTTGTTAAGATATTTGTATGTCAGAGGGTGAGACATCAATCAGACAAAAACTGAGGGATAGCCTTTCTTGGGTAAAAGATTAGCTGTTACCCCTGGTACTTCCTACAATCAAAAAAGAGGCATGATATCAAATGGCTTTCTTTGGGTTTTGGAGGCAATGTATTTCATATCTGAGTGTGTAATTTCATTTTATTTACCAAGTGACCTGAAAAACTGCTAGTTTTGAGTGGACCAGAAAAAAGCAAGTTCTGCAACAGGTCCAGGCTTCTGTATAAGCTCCTGTGTCTCTTGAGTCACATGATTCAATGGATCTAATGACGCTGGAGGTAGCAATTACAGGTAGGGATGCTGTTTGGATACTTTGACAGGCCTCTAAAGGTGAATCATGGTGCAGAACTTTAGGATTTTGCAGCAAAGCCTTGCCATCCTTTGCTTATCATCAACTTTCCCTTTTCATTTTCTTTTCTTTTGGGACAGGTTCTCACTATGTAGTCAGGGCTGGCCTCAAATTCATGATACTCCTACTTCTGGAATTATAGGCACGTGTCACCATGCTTGATCTTACTCCTTCCCTCCCTCCCTCCCTCCTTCCCTCCCTCCCTCCTTCCCTCTCTCCCTCCTTTCCTTCCTTCCTTCCTACCTTCCTTCCTTCCTTCTTTCCTTCCTTCCTTCCCCCCTTTTTCCCTTTTGCTGCCCTTCCCCTTCTTCCTTCTTCTTTTCCTCCTTCTTTTTGCTTTAGTTATCAAGATAAGGTCTTGCTACTTTTTTTGCCCAGCTTGGCTTGGAACAGCAATCCTCACCTGGTACATAGCTAGGATTATAGGTCTTAATCAGAATGTCTGGATCTCCTTTAAGTACAGGTTGGACCTTTTTAAGGAAGGCCTTCAGAACGTATTTATACTGCTTAATCTTTCTCTCAGATTTACTCAAAGTGTCTCTTACTCTTCATGGTCTTTCGACACGATACTGCACATTGGGGTAAAGCAAATAAAATTTTTGGAACTACTGGACACTGGCTATGAATTGACCTTAACTCCAATATACTTGTGGTCTATCTTCTTCTCAGATTTTGGCCTGCTATAGCACCTTAGAGACTGAATGCTTTGCCATGGACCATCAAGTTAACATGAAACCTGAGTGCCTATCTTAAATTGGGTGTGATTTGACTCACCAATGAATAAAATTTGACATGTGCAGTAGAACTCCACCATCACAGGGAAATGTGATTAGATCCAAGCAGGCCCTGAAGGCACAGGTAAGTCACATGAATTGGCTCACATGCCAATGACCTCTGTTCCTGCACCAACCCATGGCCTCATGAGGAATTCCTTATAATCAATTGATTGGAGAAGAAAAGGCTTGGACCTGGCTCACAGATGGGTCTGCATCATAAACAGGCACCATACAAGAAGGGATAGACTGTAACATTGCAGCCCCTTTCTGGGACATCCCTGAAGAACTGTGGTGAAGGTAAATCCTCCTAGTGGGCAGACTTTGAGTAATGACCTGGTTGTTCACTTTGCTCGGAAGGAAAAATGGGAAGACGTGGTTATATATTGATATTATGGGTTGTGGCCCATAGTTTTATTGGATGGTCAGGGACATCGTAGGAACATGACTGAAGAGATTGTGACAAGAAATGGGAAAGAGTTATGTGGAAAGATGCATAAATGGGAAAAAAGGTGAAAATATTTGTGCCCCCTGTAAATACTCCACAAAGGGCAACCTTGAGGGAGGAGGATCTTAATTCCAAGTGAATTGATAGGATGACCTCTTCTGTGGATGCCAGTCAGTCTCTTTCTCCAGCCACCCATGTTATCACCTAATGGGCTCATGACAAATGTGGCCATGGTGGTGGGGATGGAGGCTATAGCATGGGCTCAGCAACATGGTCTTCCAGTTACTAAGGCCTGCTTGTCTACTGCTTCTGCTTAGTGCTCAGTCTGACAGCTGCAAAGAGCAACACTGAACTCCCAATATGGCACTGTTCTCTGTGGTGATCAGCAAGTCACCTGGTGGCAGGTTGATGATACTGGACCACTTCTCTCTTGAAGGGACAGCCTTTCCTTTCTTTCATACAATTCCTCTGCCAGAAGTACTCTTCATGTACTTAGAGAATGCCTATTCATTGCTGTGGTATTCCATACACCATTGCCTCTGATCAAGGAACATATTTTACAGCAAAAGACGTGTGTCAATGAGAGTATGCTCATGGAATTCACCTGCCTCACCATGCTCTCCAACACCCTCAAGCAGATGGTTTGATAACAATGGAATAACCTTTTGAGGACTCAGTTACCATATCAGCTAAGTATACCTTGCCGCCTGGGGCGAGGTTCTCCAGAAGACTGTGTATGTTCTGAGTCCGTGCTTTTTGTAATTTTTTAAGAAGGAAAGAAGAGGGAAAATAACCATGAAGGTGCCAACACTTTCAATGCAATAGGCCAGTTGACTTTTGCCTGAAGCTGTGGGGCCAGGATTGCCTGGAAGATTTTTTGGGAGGGGGCTCTCTGCTTGGGAGAGCAATGGATACAAGACCTCTGGCCCTGTGGGTCCTGAAGGTGGGAACTCAGCCCCAGTGGGGCTGGAGCGCAGAACATGAAATTAAAGAGAGTTATTCTTGGGCTGGGGTATGGCTCAAGTAGTCGAGCACCTACTTAGCAAGTGCAAGGCCCTGAGTTCAAACTCCAGTTCTGCAAAAAAAAAAAAAAAAAAAGAGGATTATTCTTAAAATTTAATATCTGACAGAATTCACCTTATTCTTTACTTGGGATCCGTCACCATTTTCTTTTTCCTTGTTTTTCCCTTTTGGTTGATAATATCTATCCTGTGACTGTCACATCATTATATTTTGAAAAATCCCATGACTTGTCTGATATCACAGATTCACAGATGGAGAGAATTTTTCCCTAGAGGAATTGTACCTTGAAGTTTACTCATACCTGGTCATTTTTTTTTTTTTTGGTAGTCTTTTTTGAGACAGGTTCTTATTACAGCCTGGAAATTGCTATGTAGCTTAGGCTGGCCTTGAACTTGAGATCTTCCTGCCTCTGCTTTCTGAGTGCTGGGATTATAGCTATGAAGTACCATGCCAGGCTCTCATACCAGATTTAAATGCCATATAGATGAGACTTTGCACTTTAAACCTCAGAGTTGATGTTGGAATGCGGTAAGACTGAGGGTTACTAGGATGGAATGAAGGTACTTTGTGTGCAAGAAGACATGAATTTCAGAGATGTAGGTTTAGAATGTTATGGGATGAATGTTTGTGTTCCCTCAAATTTCATATGTCGAAATCCTGCTTATGAATGTGATAGTGCTTGGAAAGGTAATTAATAAGGTGATTATGGATAGATGATATCATGAGGATCTTCATAGTGGGATTATTGCACTTATATTATAGTGGTCTGTCTCTATATCTGTTTTTCTCTCTCTCTCTGTGCCTCTCTCATCTCCCTCTCTCTGTTTCTTTCCTTACCCTGTGAGGACACAAAGAGAAGTTGGTCATTTGAAAAGCAGGAAAGTAGCCCTCACTAGAGCTTAACCATGCTGGCATTCTCTCAGCCTTCCAGCCTCAAGCACTGTAAGGAAAATATAGTCAAATTAGTACTGTTATTCAGGTCTTCTATATCATCAGCTGATTTTTTTGTATTTGTCCAATTAATTAGTGAGAGAGGAGTGTTGAGGTTTCAAACTATAACTATATACGTGTTTATTTCTCCTTTCAGTTTTCCAAATTATGTTTTATGTATTTTGAAGATCTGTTATTGGGTGCATATACATGTAGTATTGTTGTGTCCTCATGAGGAATTGGCCCTTTTGTAATTATGTGATGTCTTTATTGCTGTTATTATACATTTTTCTGATGACCATGTTATCTCATATACACACCAGCTTTCTTTGGTTAGTAGAACAATTTTTTATCCTTTTGTTGTTTAACTATGTCTTTATATTTAAAATGGATTTATTGTAGACAACATGTAATTGGGTTGTATATTTTTTGTCAACCTTACAATTTAGTGTTTTTTTTTTTTTAAGACAGGGTCTTAGTATATAGGTCAGGATGACTTCAAATTCACTATATATATATTATGCTGGCCTTCAACTTGTGATCCTCTTCCCTTACCTCCTGAATGCTGGGATTTCAGGTGTGCATACCACGTGCAGCTACAATTTAGCGCTAGTTCATTTGTTTGGTTTTGCTTTGGTCTTTTTTTTAGGACAGAATCTAGCTATGTAGCCCAGGCTAACCTTGAACTCTCTTCCAATCTTTGTGTTATTCTTGTTTTGTTCTCTTCTGCATATATTATCAAATAACCCCATAATATTTTTTACTATTGTGGTTTTAGATTATCAATTATATTTTGAAGAAATTCAATTTAAGAAAGATGTCTTTTATATTTAACCATGTTTTACCATTTCTATGCTCTTCATTCTTTCACATAGATTTGATTTTCTATTTGGTATCATATTTCTTATGTCTGATAAATTTCTTCTAATATTGCTTGAGTACAGGTCTGAACACAATATACTCCCTTGGATTTTGTTTGTCTAATAAAGTCTTTATTTTGCATTTATTTTGAAACATATTCTTGCTGTATATATTATTCACAGTTGATTTTATTGTTATTTTCATTACTTTAAAGATATTACTTTATCTCTTGGATGGCATCATTTCTGACAAGAAGTTTGCAGTAATTCCTATCTTCTTATTTATGTGATATTTCTTTTTCTGCTTCAACATTTTTCTATTTTTGCTTTTCAGCAATTAAGTATAATCGTCATAACTGTGTTTATGGTTATTTTTACCATTTGGTTTTTTTTAAATTCTTTGATTTTTTTTCTGTACTTTTCATCCATTCCAGACTTTTTTTCAGTGCTAGAAATCAAACCCATGGCCTTGTACATGCTAGGCAAGTGCTGCAGCACCTAGTTACATCCCTAACACTTCAGGCAATCTTGACTATTATCTCTTTAAATATTTCTTCTGTTTTCTTTCTCATTTTATTCTTGGCATACAATTCCACATACTGGACCTGTTTTGAATAGTCACCCTTTTCTCTATTTATTTTATTTTGGATAGTGTCTATGTATCTTCAAGTACATTTATCTGCAAATAATTTTGTAGGAACTTAAAAAAATTTCTGATGCTCTGTCCATATTGGTTTCCCATTGCTGCCATATCAAATTTCTCAAATCTACTGTCTTAAAACTACACTGCTACATCAGTTCTAGAGGATAAAAGTCTGAAATGGGTTTCATTTGGCTAAAATCAAGGTGCACTTAAGCTGCATTCCTTTCAGAGGCTCTAGGGGAGAATCTGTTTCCTTACATTCTCCAGGTTCTAGGGCCACCTGCATTTCTTATCTCATGGCTCCTTCTATCTTTAAAGTCAGCAGCACATCATTTTCAAATATATCTCTGACTTTCTTGCCTCCCTCCTTTGCTTAAAATGACTCTTGTGGTTACATTGTGTCAATCGGGATAACATTCCTATCTCATGGTCCTCAACTTAGTGATGCCTGTAAAGTTTTTGACTATAAAGTTCACAGGTTTAGGAGATCAGGACATGGCCATTGGGGTTAGAGTGGAGGTTGTTCCATTATTCTGCTGACCACATCATCTGATTCCCTTTTGTGGTGTCTATCTTTATTTAGTTAAGTGGTGGGTCCCACAAAAGATGTATCCATGTCTAAATTCCTAGAACTTGTGAATATTACTTGTTTGGAAAAAGGGTATTTCTAATGCAATTTAGGTCCTTAAATAGGGGTCATTATGGCTACCTGGGTGAATCCTATATCCAATGAGAAGTGCCTTTATAATAGAGGAGGGTAACACAGACACACAGAGGAGCAGGCAATGTGAAGATAAAGAAAGAGATTGGAGTACTGTAACCACAAGTCAAGGAAGCCAACACTAATTGCTCCCAGAAGCTGGAAGGTGCATGGAAAAGACTCTTCTTTTGAGAGTTCAGAGGAAGTATGGCCCAGCTGAAACTATGATTTCAGGTTTCAGACCTCAAGAACTGGGAAAGAATAATTTCTTTTAGTTTAAGTCACCCAGTTTGTGGTGATTAGTTATGACATGCTTGGGAAGTGACTGCGTCTTTCTGTTGAAATCCCCTATGTCTTCAGCATATAGTACTAGACTTTCTATCATATTAGTTATAGATATTTTTAAAGTCCCTGTCTGTTTCAACATCTGGGCCAAATTCTGAGTTTGTTTAATCTCTTGACAATGGATTGTTTTGTTCTTGCTTTTTGTGTGCATCAGTTTTGTTTATATGCCAGATAATGTGTAGAAAAGACATAAGAGGCTGAACTAAATAATATTTACACCCAGAACAAGGCATACTTCTTTTGGAAGGTCTTAAGTCTTTGAGTAGTTGGAGCTATCTAACAGCAGACGAATTGGGTTGGTTTTGTTGCTGTTGTTGATATGTGGTGGTTAACTGTTATGAACCCTAGGCTTCAAATTCCTCCTGTGGTGAACTAGTCCTACCTTGTTCTTAGTGTGAGGTCTGAAATGCTGAAGGGATTTTCTAATGGTCCTTCTCTACCCTCAGCTTTCAGCAATCCCCACGTGCCTTTGCCATAGAGGGGTTTCTCTCCATTTTCTTATTCTTTCCCTAGTGTTAAATTTCTATTGCTTATTACACTGTGGAGTTGATGTTTTCAGTTTTGCTCCAGTCTTAGTCTTGGTCAGGCTCTGTGCCCTTCAGCATTACTCACTGGGCTTTTTGAGCACTCTCATCTCTCCCCTCAGACAAATCAGCTTCCTTCTTAGTCCAGGGTTTAGAGTGCAAGTAAGTTTCCTGTACTTTCCTCTCTCTTGCACAGGTGAACTCTGCCTTTTAATGAGTCTCCTAGTTCTCCCCAAGCAGTAGCAGGTCTCTTTTTGTAGTAGTGTAGGATCTGGACCATAAGCAAGTCTTTTCAACCTCCCACCTCCACAGAAGCAGCCATCCTTTGCCTGGAAATGGAGACATAGAAGGATTTCCTGTCTCTCCTTCAGTGGCAGATCCTTTTTACTTCATGTATAAGCCAAGTCAGAGGTGTGAGCATGTTCTTTGTGCTGTCAAAACAGATATCATTTCCCATCTGAACAAATTCTAGGCTGTGGACTGTGGTAGCTACTCACCATTCAGTACTCATGCAGAACCCAAGATCAGATGAAATTTTCTAGGCACCCCTGTTCTACTTTCAAACCTTAGCAGGTCCTATAGACCTATGCTATCAGTAGGGGCTTTCTCCAGTGTCTTTCTTATGAGTGTCCAGTGGAGAAATGACAAGAGTCCTGTGAGTGTGTGCAGACTTCTTTGTTCCTATGGTTTTTGGAGATTGCACACTGTTGCACTAACCCACAATTGTTCTTTAAGAATATGTTAAATATGAGTTGTTTTCTTCTTGCCCATTCCTACCACTGCCACCTGTTCCTCCTGTGCTACCACACAAGTGAAACATTTGGGGGTTCTATATTACCTATGAGGAACCCATAACATTTGGAAATCCAGTTTACCTGATTACCTTGCAGCTTCAGCTCACTGATGAACTCAAGAATCATTATTTTGGAAATTATCTACCTTTTTCTTAGGTAGCATAGATTACTTAAGCATATGGGTCATTGCCAGGCAAAGTCACACCTGCAATCCCAGATAATCAGAAGGTGGAGATGGGGGAATTGTGGTTCAAGTTTGACCCCAGGAAAAAAACACATGACACTATCTGAAAAATAACTAAAGCAAAAATGAACTGGGGCATAGGTCAAGTAGAAGAGTGTCTTCCTAGCAGGTGTGAAGCCTTAAGTTCAAAACCCCAGTACCACCAAAAGTAATAATTTAAAAACAGTATGGATCATCAACCTTTTCTGTCTGGGTGATAGTGACATTCTTTTGTTGTTTCTTTCATCCTAGCTAGAAATAGAGCTTCATTCACTGATTTAACAAATACTCAAACCAATAAATGTACACTTTCAGAGCCAACTGGTGTCTCAAACTTAACATATCTATAACGGAATTTTTATTTGCCCCACCCTAAGCCTATCTGAAAATTGTACTACTGTCCTTCTAGTTGGTCAAGCTGGAAACTCAAGAATTACCTTGACTTTCTCTCCATCCCACACATCCAATGCTATAGTAACCACCATCACTATTGATTCTATTTTCAAGAAAATATAAAACCCATCTACTTATTTCCTTTATTGCCATCATTAATACGGTCCAAACTGTCTTCATCTGTTGGAGGTCATCCATGTCAACCAGTAAACTGGCATCACAGATTTTACTTTTGTCCTCCTAGACTATAACATCCATCCATCAACCAAGGGCAGAACATAAATCTAGTTACCTGAAAACATAAGTAAAATCTGAACATTTCAAATCCTCAAACATAATCATTCAATATCTTCCTATTCCCCTTCAGATAAAATCCCAATTCCTCACCATGACTGTCAAGGCCCTGATGTTTTAGCTGTACCTATGTCCATAATTTCATTTGGAACCACTTTCTTCCTCACTCACTCTATTTGGCTGGAGATTCCTTTTCTGTTTTTTGAATACAACTTTTCTTCCTATAAGTTTTTTCCCTTTCTGTTCATCCTCTGTCTAGAAATTGTTCTTAGAACTTTGCAATGTTGGCTACTTCTCACACTTGAGCTTGAATGTTGCCTCTTCAGATAAGACTCCTATGTCCAAGATACCTTCATCTTCACCTTTTTAAGTTCTGTCATTTTTTTTCTTGGCATAGTGTTTGTTCCATGCGTGGAATTCATTAAGTAAATATTTGTTTATTTAATTTCTGTGTCTCTTCCCTACTAAATGTGAGCTCCACAATGATTCACTCATTCTCATATTGCCAGTGTCCAGCACAATGACTAGAACATAGCTGATACTTCATAACATCCACTGAGTAGATGGAATTATTTAGCATGTTGTATATATCTGTTCCTAGCTAGGTGACAGAAATACAGAAGCAAACATTTAAGAGTGGTTCTTAATTTTCTGTAGCTCAACATTTAATGAGAGACAGATATCAACAATCAATTACAGCATTAGCAATTTAACGGCACTTGTGATAAGACTCTAGCAGGAGCACATATTGGGGACTTGACTGTAACCCAAGGAAGTGATATCTAAGATAAATTTCTATGGTTTAGTGGGAAGAAATCAATGAAAAAGAATAGAGAAGAGCAGTATAAAAAAAAATCAGCATGTGTAAAAGACCTAAGGCTGAGAGAATGATGGTTTTTGGAGACATCAAAAGTAGTCCTGAAAGGGTTTTGTTTTGAACTCTGGCTTATGGTGTGTCCCGTCATAGGAGTTCATAGTTAGTCTGTTTCCTCATTCAACAGATCTCACCAGCCATGTTTGAAAGCCATCTTGGAAGCGGATCATTCAACTCCAGTCAGGCCAGGATGAGCAGGTATGAGCTGTTTCCACTGAGATCTGTCCTAATTGCAGATTCTTTCCTTTCTTTCCTTCTTCCTTCCTTCCTTTTTCTTACTCGCTCCTTCCTTTCTTCTCTTTTCTTTCTTTCTTTCTTTTTTTTTTTTTTTAGAAAGGGTATTGCTTATGTAGCCCAGGCCTTGAACTCCTGCCTTAGCCTCATTAGTGCTGGGATTATAGATGTATACCACTATGCCATGCTAGGCAAGGTGCAGATTTTTCCCTTCCCTTCATTTTTCTTAAGATATATTCATTGTACATGGGGGATTCATTGTGATGATTCTGAATAGGCTTACATTGTACATTGTTTGGTTTGCCTCCCCCGTAATGCAATTATAAGGGATTTCATTGTTCTATTTCATATATATATGTGAAGCCCATCAACCAAATTCCTTCATCTTCATCTACTTTACTCACCCTCCCCTCTTTCACAAGTACCCCTCCCACACACATTATACCTATTTTACAGTCCTGTCTTTCATTATTAATTCTGAAGTCAATGTTCAAAGGGGTTTCTGGATGTATTCCCGCTGTGAGTATACTTTACTTTGTTCACTTCAGCCCCTTCCATTACTCTCCCTTACTCCTTCCCTCCTATCCCCCATTATTCAAAGCTTTCAGTACATACTGTTATATCCTCTATCTGCATAGATGTTATGTATTTCAATATTGTTGACACTCTATCCTTCTCTTTTCCTTGCCCTCCTCCCCCAAGTTCCAAGGAGTAGTTCGACTATTACAAACATATTCTACATATAAGTGTGTAAATGATCATGTTTGCTTTTGTGTATATGTTTATATTTTGGATCTGTCTTCCACCTATGAGAGAAAACATGAGACCTTTGTCTTTTTGAACCTGGCTTACTTCACTTAACATGATATCCTCCAATTGCATTCATTTGCCTTCAAACCACATGGTGTCATTCTTCTTTATGGCTGAATAAAGCTCCATTGTATATACATTTTCATGGTGCATTCATCAATCATAGGGCATCTGGGTTCTTTTCATAGCTTGGCTATTGTTAACAGTGCTGCGATAAACATCAGTGTGAAAGTGTCTCTATTATATCCTGACTTACATTCCTTTGGATATATGTGCAGGAGTGGTATCAGTGAATCATATGACAGTTCTATTTTTATCTTTTTAAGGAATCTCCAGACTGCTTTCCATAATGGATGTACTAATTTGCACTCCCATTAACAGTGTATAAAGGTTCCTGTTTTACTACATCCTTGCCAGCATTTGTTGTTTTTTGCTCTTGAAGATGGTCATTATAGCTGGGGTGAGATGAAATCTTAGTGGAGTTTTGATTTGCACTGTTTTTATTGCCAGCAAAGTTGAGCACTTCTTCATGTATTTATTGGCCATTTGTACCTCTTCCTTTGAAAATTCTCTATTCAATTCATGTGCCCATTTCTTCATTGGGATTTTGATTTTTTGGGGGTTGAGTTCCCTGTAGATTATAGATATTAGTCCCTTATCGAATAAATAGCTGGCAAAGATTTTTCTCCCATTCTGTGGGCAGTCTCTTAAGTCTAGTGACTGTTTCTTTTGCTGTTCAGAAGCGTCTTAGTTTGATGTAGTCCCATTTGTTCATTCTTTCTCTTAGTTGCTGAGCGCTGGAGTTCTATTTAGAAAGTCAATGCCTATGCCTACATGTTTCAGTGTGTTTCTTACTATTTCCTGTAGTTGTTTCAAAGTTTTAGGCCTTATATTGAGGTCTTTGATCCACTTTGAGTTAATATCAGTATAGGGTGAGAGATGGGATCTAGTTTCATTTTCCACTATCCAGTTTTCTCAGCAACATTTGTTGAAGAGGTTGTCTTTTCTCCATCGTGTGCTTTGGGCTCCTTTGCCAAATAAATTATTGTTTAAATCGCAAAGACTTGGGGTGGCTTGTTACCCAGCAATGGAAACTTGGAACACTTGGTAATCCCTCTGCCTGTGAGAGGAGACTGCTAGATGCTTTTCAGTACCTGTTTTCCAAATGCATTGTGAGTTGTTCCTCTGGAGTTAGTACATAGATTTCTCTTGTGTTTGTTTTCACTTGGGAGGTTTCCTTGCTTCATGCCTGACTCCTACTGGCAGGAATTTGTAGCAGACAAAATCCTAAACTGAAGTAGGGGCTGAGTGCAAGCATCTGACTCATAGAAGTTTACACAGCTTGACAGAAAGGTAATTTCTACCGGGGTTCTTTTGGCAAGTAAGATGCAAATATGTTAGATTACAAAATTTCATTTTTCTTCTGGCTAGGGATCATCAAGTCATTTGACTGCTAATTCTTCAGATGTGTATTTCCTGTATAGCTCTGTGAAGCTGTTCCAAGGGGTAGAGAAAAAAGATGAAAATCTAGTTACACAGGTAGTATCTCTGCCATCAAATGGGTGTGCCCAATCAGGCCATTTGACATGTCTAGGGTGATAGCAATATTAAAGCACTTGGGACCCTTAACCTTTGAACATGGTGCTTTGACCCTAGATATAACTATAAGCAAATATAACAAATTCTGATTTTCACCAAGATGATTACTTGATGCTTTTTTTTTTTTTTGAATTACCAAATGTTGTTAATTTTTGGTTTTTTGGCTTATCTGTAGCTAGTCTACCTGTTGAGTAATCATTGTCTAATCCTCAATGACTTAATCTGTAAGTAAGTAGATAAATTAATCTGCTAAATTTTGACCAGATCTAAAATTTTGATTTTCTGTTTTTATTCTTTCTCCTTTTTTTGCTATGTTCCTTTTCCTCTCTCCATAGGTTTATTGAGGTATAAATAACAAGAAAACTAAACAATTCAGTGTATAATTTGAGAGTTTTGACTCTCAAATAATTTTTCCATTATCAAAGTAGTAAGTATGAGAATTTCCTCTAAAAATTTTCTTGTGGGGGTGGGAAGGGGGTTGAGGGGGAGAGATGATGGGGGCAATGGAAATAATGTACAATATAAGTCTAATTGGAATTGCCACTATGAATCTCCCCCTCTATAATGAATATATCCTAATTAAAACTATAAATTTTTTTCTCATGTGTTCTTTGGTAATCCTTCCCTTTGATCTTCTCCACTGTAGCCAACAGATAACTATTGGGCTGCTTTCTGTTCCTATAGATTAGGTTGCATTTTTCAGACTTGTACGTAAATGGGATCATAGAAAATGCATTCTTTTTTGGTCTGACTTCTTTCACAAAGCATAATTATTTTGCAATGCAGCTATATTATTGTATCTATCAGTGCTTCATTTCTTTTAGTTGCTGAGCAGTATTCCATTGTATAGATACACAACAATCTGTTTTTTAAAAAAATTTATCTGTTGATGGATATTTGTAGGCTCCCAGGTTGGGGCTATTATGGATAAAGCTGCTATGAACATTCATGTACATGTCGTATTTATATGCTTAATTTTTCAAGAAATTGCCAAACTGTTTTCTAAACAGGTTGCATCATTTTACTTTCCCACTGGTAGTCTGTGAGAGTTCTAGCTCCTTCATCTCCTCATCAACATTTTATATGATCAATATTTTAATTTTAGTCATTTTAATAAGCATATAGTGTTATCTCATTGGATTTTAAATTTATCATTCTTTAATGATTAATTGTTGAAAATCTTTTCATATGCTTATTTGTAATCTGTATATCTTTTTTAGTGAGGTGTCTGAGCAGATCTATTGTTTACTTCTATTACTGAGTTTTGAGAATTTTAAAGATTATATTCTGGCTAAAAATTCCTTAATAGATATTTAGTTTGCAAGCACTTTCTGTCAGTATGTGACCTATAATTTCACTCTGTTAATGTTTGCTATGTTCTTCAAGAGAAAGTTTTAATGTATGCAAAGTATTTTACAAACTTTAAGCTTAAACAGGAGGATATATGGATCTGGGAAGAAAAAAGTATTAGTAAACTATCCAATGGTTTAGTATTGAATGTTGTATTATAGGATTGTCCTATTTAATATTATTGTGTACCTTTATATATTAAGCATTATAGTAAAACTTAGCATTGTGGTAAGCAATACTCAAATTTGAATTCTGGGCACTAAGCAAGCATTTGAATACAACCCCTACCTCAGAAGCTCATGATTTCCCACAGAGTCTAAGCTTTAGCCTGATATTTATATATCTACACCTATATTATCAACCGCATTGATCTATTTCTATATATGTCTGTATAACTTGTAAAACCTCCAGGTTACATTCACATTTAATTTATAGCTTTGGTCAAATATAACCATTGGAAAAACCATTATGAACTCAGAGATAAACCAAAAGATAATATGGAAATACGTGTCATGAAACCCATACACTTTATTCCTTAGTAGGAACATGGATTTATCCTCAGTCACTTATCCAGACAATTATTTATAAAGCAAGACAGATTATAAGCACTGAGGCCACACTGGCAGAATGTGGAATGACAGTTTATTATTGTGGAAAGAAAGAGAAAATACAGACCCTCAACTCCAATGCTTAGAAGTCTGGACTTATTTTGTATTGCTATAGAAAACTTTATAAACATGAATTCTCCAGAGGATATTGAGTCATCAAGAAGTTTATAATAATTTACCTCATAAATGGTTAGAATAAATTATAAGTCCTAAAAGGGAATAAGGTTTTGAGAAACATATAATTAACTCCTTCAGAATATAAAAGAATTTATGATATGATCTGAGGCTATAAAAAGCATAAATTTCAAAAAAGAAAACAGTCATACTGTTGAATGAAATTAAGGTAGAGAGTTTATATTGAAAATGCTTCTGTTTTTAAATAGTCTATATATACACAGAGAATACAGTTGGTTGTCAAGTAAGAGAGAAAAGAATAGATAGTGAATAGATTTGTTGGCCATGACAGTAATATAAAAGGAAATTCCCAGGCAACCAGTGATTAAGCATCCTAATATTAAAATTTCCTATATAACATTAGAAACATTTTGACCTAGGAAATTTAAGAATAGGTGGCATTTCCTTCTTTGTCTTGTAGTGCCTAAGAGCATGGACTTCTGAGCAGCACAATCTGGAGTTGTGTTCCAACACTATGCTTAAATCTATAAATCTTCAAATTTTCAGGTTTCTCACCTGAAGAATGAACTAAAATACCCACTTCATGGGGTAATGATGAAGATTACAAGGTACAAGAAAAAGGGCTCAGTACCTGGCCTGAGATTTTAAACACTCAGTAAATATTAAATATTGCAATTATTATCATTTATTTTAAATGAAATCTGAAGGAGAAGAAGCATCAGAACATTCAAGCAAGAACATCAACTATCAGTATTCCATGATTTGGGACTGAAGATTGAAATTGTCTTTTATTTTCATCTGTTTTTGCTTCCCTGATTTTAATTAAAAAGTTGAGGAAGCCCATAGAAATAACTGACAGTGTTGGAGAGTGTCTTTTGGTGTTTTGTGTTCTCCATCTGGGTTGTAGCCATTATTCTACCTACTTGACAGACGATAAGGTCACCAAGGCCAAGTGTTTTTCCCAATGATACTCAGGTTGAAGGCAGAGTTGAAGTACACCCCAGGTCACATAATTCATTCTCTGTTCAAGAATCTTCCCTAATCCCTAGTGCCATTTGGGAATGATTTCAAAGGCATTCCAACTATAGAATCATGCCAATGCACTGGTTATCAATTATTTTGTTGATCCTTTAGCAAATCCTCAAACTGATTTTTCTGCCCCCCCCATACACAAATCACAAAGTCGACCTTAACCACTTTGGCATCGCCACTCCAATCCCAAGGCACACAAAAGAGCAATGCAGGACTGGTGATTTATTGTTTTCCCACACAGGTCATGCTCGAGCCCAGACAGATAGAGAAGATCTGTCTTTAATGAGAGAAATGCACCATTACTTGGTCGTAAATTCAACTTAATGGTAATTTTAGAAGGGCAGCTTGCCCAGGGTTTGTAGAAACACAAATCAAAAATCCCAAATTCCAGGCATATCCTTTTAGAAACTCTTTTGGCAACTCCATTCCATTTACTTTTTAAGGAAATCAATTTCCCTAGGAACTATGGTTCCTAGTTGCTTAGAGTAGACTTGCCCAAAGTCTAGAAATCACTGTGGCAGCAGAGAAGAGAGTGGGTGGCATGCTGCTCAAACTATTTTTGCCAAGCAGGAGGCCTTGACTTCAGTTGTCAAGGAGGCACAAATGAAGGAACACACATATTCAGAACACAACCCAGAAAAAGCAGTTAGATGACTGTCTAAGGAAAGCTTTTATTTTTTCAAATCCTTCTGCCCTTGGTCAACTCTTAGATGACAAAACAAGTTCTTAATCCTGGCAAGGTTGACTTAGTTCAAGTTGGGTTAGAAGTATATATTTTCAGGTATAATCCTGTAAGACACCCTGAACACTTTTATAATAGGACTAGAATGTAGCTAGCATCTGACACAGGTACCATAGTACACGTGTGTACCAAGTGTGCTCACTTCTATTGTAGTTAATGAATAGATCTTACTGTGTCACATGTATGTTACCTTCTACTAAACAATATGCTCTTATATGTAGGATGATATCATATCTGAATTTGTTTCTTTAGCTTCTACCCCAGTACCTGACTTGTAACAGATGCATAGTTCACATTTGTTGAATGAATGAACAAAATTGAGTGAATGGGGTTCTTGCCTTTCCAGTAAGAGATGACTTTTAAGTTAGGGAGCCTGGTAAAAGGCTTCCTATTTTCAGATGATATACATGACCAGGTAAGATAGTAGAGAGAAAATAAACCCAAAGATCACTGCTTCCCAAAAGTAGGGTAACTCCAATTTGTTAAGCATATTATCTCAGTCGTTTGAACAAATATGTACAGAATGCTAGTACAGTCAATGCATAGTGCCAGGAACTGAAAAATTATTAAGGTGACTAGCAATAAGAGAGCTTACAATCCAGTTCTATCTAGTTCTAAGATTCAGTGCATACTGTTATCCTAAATTATTTTTCCCCAACTGCTTAGCTCTACCCAGAAAAAAGACATGAAATTCCCTCTCTTACTTGGTTTGTAGATGGATATATATATCCATACTCTCATCCTTAGGTATAAGGGAGTATGGCCAGCAATTTATTTCAATTGGTGCTCACATGCCTAGCATATGGAAAATCCAAGGTTACAGCTGAAAGGATGTCCTGGAACACCCAGGGAGTGTTCTCTTTGTATCCTTTTAATTCTCTATCAGTCATGATTGAGAGACTCAAAGGCAGTGGCTGTCCTGCTTAAGTAGCCATCAGAATCAATTGGAGGGCTTAAGACACAGGTTGCTGGGACTTCACCCCTAGAGTTCCTGAGTCCGTAGGTCTAGGTTACTATCCCAGAAGTTTCATTCTTTTGTATGTATGTGATGCTGGGGATTGAATTCAGGGCCTCAAGAATGCTGAGCTCAACCCTTAGGCCCCAGAAGCTGTACTTCTAAGAAGTTCCTGAGTGATGCAGATAATACTGGTCCAGGGACGGATATCTAAGATAAATCTTGTACTTATCTTGCTCCAAATCTAATTCTCCCATTCTCTTATTAACCACACAGAGTGATTATATGCATATGGTTTTGTCAGGGTAGGCTTGGACTGACTAAAAGAATCAGTTGTGCAGCTATTTTTTCAGTGATGCAAATTTTTTATGACAGATATCTTCTTTTTTGCTATTTATTCCATTCACTTTTGTGCTGCTTTTTCTGATATTTGTTGGGAGTAAAATGATAACATCAATGACAGCAACATGCAAACCTATTGCTAACATGGGGATGCATACATGCAGACTACTCATGCCATTAACATGAACTTTCAGATTCTTTCTTCTTTCCCTCATCTGTTCTGACTAGGAACGTAATTGTAGCTTTGGTTTAAATGGGGAAATATCAGCCAGGTCTTTCTGTCTTCTAGATAGCTCCTGTAATTCATCCAAACTATCTGGCTTTCTGATTAGATGGTTTTTATGAAGAGAAAAAATATTTTCCAAGAATCATTTTTAGTTACTTTCTCCTCTCACGATGAGAAGCTTAGCCAAAGAGCCCAAGCTTCATTCAAGATTCTTCTCCACTCTTTGTCACCACCCATTTTTCCCCGACTCTATTCACTCTCAGACAGTCAGGGATTAAAAAATATGTTAGAGGATTTTAATGGTGCCTGCAGAGTAGAATTACATTCAGACATGAAACAGAAAGACAACACAGTCAGGCTAGCTCATTTGTGATTAGTTTCATGGTATTGTTTGAACTGTGGGATGGCTTAATCACTGGCTGCATGCAGACTATGCAACATAGTTAAAATAATTATGGGGATTTGATAAGATAAAGCTTTGAATTCATATAATGCTTCGTTTCTGATAGCATGCACATTTTTAAAAAGGAGAGAGCAAAGAAGGACAGGCAAGTAATGCCAGTGTTGATCCTATTCTGCACCTTGTCAGGAATGACCAGGACAATATATATGTTTTTTCGTTTCAACTTATTTTTCACCTGCCCAGGGAAGCATTTTATTCAGTTCTGGAAGACTCTGAAGTCAGCATGAAATGACAGAAACCCTGTTTATATATTATAACCAGCTAATACTTAATATAGGCATCACAATTAATAACCTTATCAGGCACATGAGATTTAATCCAGTAGTTTGCTTATATAAGAGATGGCTGCTTCAACATTACAAGTTCTTTACCTTTTGAAGAGTATAAACTGACCATAAATTTTTGTTAGAATTACAGTAATGCACAATTTTGTGTTTCAACTTGCTTGGTTTAACAGCTGCCCAGATAGCTGGTAAAACATTATTTCTAGATGTGTCTATGAAGGTGTTTCTGGAAGAGAGTAGCATGTGAATTGGTGGACTGAATAAATAAGTTATACCTTCATTAATGTGGTGGATATAATCTAATCCTTTGAGGGCCAAGTAGAACAAAAGTGTGTGTGTGTATGAATTTACTCTTTCTTTTAGAAGAAGATGGATAGCCATTTTTTTTTCCCTCAGACATCACGGTTCCTGGTTCTTGAGCTTCAACTCTGAGACTTATGCCAGTGCTGACAATTCCCTGTCCCTCGGGTTCTCAGACCTATGGCCTCAGACTGAAAGTTATTCTGTCAGCTTCCTTTGTTTTCAGGTCTTCAGTCTTGAGCTGGTTTTTAGTACAGTTATTCTGAGTCCCTAGCTCACAGATGGCATATTGTAGAAACTTTAAGCCTCTGAAATGGATGAGCCAGTGCCTGTAATAAATCTCCTTTTATATATCTGTATTTCTCTCTTATATTCTCTCATATTCATTTCTTATTGGCCCTGTTTTTCTAGAGAAACCTGACTGATACAACTACCACACAATTTATATAATTTATTAAGTACTCATTCAGTCAACAAACATTTATTGTATAACTATTATGTGCCAAGTGCTGCTCTAACTTCTAGCAATAAGTAAGCTAAATAAAATTGCTACTCTTCTGGCACTGACATTTTAGATGTGGAAAAAACACAATAACAACACAATAAGGATTTCAGATATGATTAATCTTGTGAACAAAATGAAGTCATATTGTAGAGTTAGAACATGACTAGGGGAAATTTTAGACAGATCAGAAAATGCCTTTCAAAGAAGATGACTATAAAGTGTCACATGATTTTTTTCAACTGTAGGCTAATGTCAGCATTAGGCATATGTTCAAGGAAGGCTAGGCTAAGCTATGATGTTTTCAGGTTAGTATGTTAAATGCATTTTTAACATGATATTATCTATTTACAGTGAAGATATGAGCCCATCATAAATGGAGAAGCATCTGTATTTTGAAGTTAGACTCTACAAGATTTGCTGATAGGTAGTGTCAGGAGATAAAAGAAATGAATAAATCTAAGCTGACTTCTAAATTTCTGAGTTAAGCAATGGTAGGATGGACAAACCAGTAACTAAGATGAGGAAGACAAAAAGTCCATGACTGTAAGATTTGTTCAGTTTGAGATATGTTTTACATGTACAAGTAGGAGTCTAGTAGGCCATTAAAATGTAAATTGAGGATTTGAGATATATATGTGGGACTCTTTGATGTATGCATGTAGTATTTATTGCTAATCTAGGTCTTGGATGAGTGAGAAGATGAGTGATACAAAGGAAATATACATCATTGCTCTGCCCTACTAGGGCATATGCTTTAAAAACGTTATCCTTTTTTTGTGTGTGAATTGCTTAATTAATAAAATGCATTTCTTAGCTCATTTGTTTTTCTATATAGTGAATCCAAATTTAGATATTCAGAAAAGTCTGATCTTTCAAAGTAGCCACTTTAGAGGGCTATCCAGTTGGCCTCACAAATGCTTAGAACTTTCTTAGAGTAATTGGGTCTCATTTTTAGATTTGGTCATGCCATAAAGGAATTAAGCTAACTTTTTCATGCCATTCTCTCTCTCTCTCTGTCTTTCTCTCTCTCTCTTTTCCTCCCTCCCTCAGGTTCTCACTACATAGCCCAGGATGTCTTTGAACTCACAATTTTCCTGCATCTGCCTCCTAGGTGCTGGGATTATTAAGTGTGTACCTTCACACCTGGCTAGATTTCATTTTTGATTAAAAAGTAGGACTAGCTTGAAAATCCACCTTCCACTGGACTTGTAACAAAATTAAATAAATAAGCCAAATACGTCAACAGAGGGAATTCACCTGGCATCACTCTTGATTTTGAATTGGCTTTTGTCACTTGCTTTAACAGTTCTTAGAGTACTATTTGGATATGTTTTGAGCAATAAGAGGTGACTTAGAATAAGCACACAATTTCCCATGTGATAACTTTGAAGGAAAGACTTTTGTTTTAAAGATTTAATTTTATTCATTCATTCTTCATTCATTCATTCATGAAAAGGTATTTATTATCTGCCTTGTGGCAGATGATTTTCTAAGCAGTGAAAAGGCAGTTGCAGAGAAAAGAACAAGAAAATGCTAATTTTCTAGACATCATCTTTTGTCTAAAGGATGCTCATCTCTTGGCCTTAAAAATCCTATCTTTTTTACAAATGACTCAGTCAAAATATTGAAACAAAAAACATTCAAAAAATGTTTTACAAATGACTGAATCTTTTTTACAAATCTTTTTTTTTTTTACAAATGACTCAATATATTGAGACAAAAAACATTCAAAAGATAGAATAAAGTTTAATTTTACCTTTGCCTTTTCCCATCTGTTTTCTTATTTCTATCATATTTCCAGAAACCTACCTCCCAACCTCTGATTGCTAAGCCTAAAGTAATGTCTCCCTGTATGCTATAAAATCCCCTTCAGATGTAAAACATGCTTTTATTGTTCTTTCTCCCCCATTTTGTTACCCCATTTCTCTGGGGTAGGATTCTAATATATCAATTAAGTCATAGATTTAATGCTGATTTACTATGGTCCGAATTTCATTCTAACAACAGAACAAGATTGAGATCAAAGAAATACATTTTTAATGATGTAAATGAAAGCATTTTCAAGGAGTTAAATGATATATTTCTTGGCTAAAAGCCTTCTCTATGTCTGAAATCACAGCCTATACAACTTACTTAAATTGCCAATCATAATCTTTAGAAGCACAAAACCTTGTTTTCTCCTGATGATACTATTTCTTTTTCTTTTTGAGATATATTCTGCAGTGCTCTCATGACATGTAACATATCAGCAAGTGAGCCTCGTAGCTGTGCTAGAACTATGGGCCACATTTTGCCTTGGCCTCTGTTAGCTGGCTGGTGCCTACACACTGTACTGGGGCTCTCTACCACCATAGCTTCTTCAGCCTTGTGCAACATGTTATTACAATCAGCTTCACTTGTTCCTAGTACTTGCAGCATCTGTAGTGGCAGCTGGCGCATCTCCCACTTCATCAGGAAGTGCATTCAAGGGTATCCGGCTAGAAAGTTCCCCCAGCAAGCATTTCTTCATATTGCAAAATGAAGAAGCAAAGGTTCAGTTGGAGGTATTCATATCTGGGGTCAACTAAGGTAGAGTAAAATCAGGGAGATCTTCCATCATCAAAGTTTTTCCATCATGGGTGAGACCAGTATACAATAGCCACTCTTTTTTTTTTCTAGTAGACTGGTATTCCTTTTATCCTCGTTTTAATCAGAAAAGGGATGAGCAGAATTAAGTGATTGGCACTGTCCCTTATTTGTTTTCTAAGCTCTCAAAGGGAATTGCTCTCATACCATGGGTTTCTTCCAAGATTTCCAATCTGATTACCCTGGTTCACTTTTGTGTGGGGTTTCCTGCATTTTGCCTTTGAACACCCATGTCTATCTTTCTAGCAGTAATAGGAAAATCCTATCATGCCAATTGTGGTTTTGCTTTTTTCTCTTGAGAAAAACAACCTCTATTATGCTCCACTTGCCTTTACCTTCAGGATATAAATGTGCGACAAAGAGAGGGCTGATGATGACTAGGACATGTCAAAAGTGTTTGGAAACTGGTCTAGTTAATAAGAAGGAGCCACATTTTAGGAGGTTTAGCTTGTGTGAAAATGACTGTGGCCCAGAGAACTAACCTCTCCTCAACATTTTCTCTCTGGAGGAGGGTAAGAGCTTTGGGACAACATCTTCCAATGTTACTCATTTTGTCTTTCTGATTTTATAGTATGTCCTATGTCTGGTAATCTGTATTAGAGTCAGAAGTGTTGCTAGACTTCAACAGCCTTTGTCAGTTATTGAGATAGATGTGTCTCTTATAGAAAGATTAATTGAAGTCTGAAATGTTTAAGGAAGCTAACAATTATTGAGTGCTTGTTTTGTGCCAGGCAATATGTTAGCAGTTTCTGTATATATTATCTCATGTTATAAAGTCCCACTTTTCCAGTTATTAGTTAGAATATGGATTTTACTTAGATCTTTCTTTTATTAATGTGATCTAAAATGTTGCCTTTGAAATTTTGTACTTGAAGCAAAATATATTTAGTGGTCTTGATCTCAGCCTCCAAAGTGGCAAGGATTACAAGCATGAGTCACCAGCACACAACTTGTATCTGTTTTCTTTCTTTCTTTTTTTTTTTTTTGAGTATTTAAGCAAAGGTTTGCATTGGTTAGAACTCTATGCAGTCAGGTTACTCTGTTTGTATACCAGCCCCACTACTTTCTACCTTTAAAGACTCTAATGAGTTACTTAATCTAGCTTAGTCTTGATTTTCTCATCTGGAAAATGGAGTAAGAGTAGTCCCTACTTCATGGACCTATTGTAAAGTGAAATAAAATGATGTACAAAAGGTACTTAGCATGAAGGAGGTTACTTTGAAAGGTCACTGTAATAAACATTAGTTGTCATTCCACTACCCACTACCAGTGCTGAGCCTGTCTTTTTATAATCTAATTGTTAAGATAATTGATCTTTAAAATCCTTTCTAGCTCCAAGAATATACTTCCATGAAATACCTCATTTTCTGGTCCTAAATTTCCTGCAAGTAGCTTTAAATTGTGGCTTGAGTTTTGTGATATATGTGCGGACTGATGCTAGCAGTGTTTCACTGGCTTAACAAGAAATTGATTTACAAAATATAAATTTGTTTTGCCTCTCCTGCTTTGTCCTACTACATAACTCGTTGAAGTCCTTCCAGAATTCAATTAAACTTTGTAGTTGTTCACTTTTTTCTCATTCTGAAAAATATTTTTCTTTTTGACTTTTGACATTGAGCAACATAAATTTTCTTTGTAATGGATTTGCCCATGTGTATTATAAATAAGACCAGAAACATGTCAGGAATATTTCCCCAAGAGGATTTTTTTTCCTCTTATAATTTTTTTCTTTTTTATTGTTGTGCTGGGTATGGGTAAATTGTAGCATTTACACAGGTTCTTAGAATATATCAAATATATCATACTTGAATTCCCCCCTTCCATTTGTCTCCCCCATCCCCCTTCCCCTGATTCCTGGAACAGTTTCAACAGGCATCATTTTTGCATTTACATACATGTGTACACATTGTTTGCACTGTATTCATCTTCCTACTCCTTTCCCCGCCACCTCCCCCACTCCCGCCCCGCCACCTCCCCCACTTCCGCCAGGGCTAGCCCCTCCAACCGTTTCTGCCCTCCTGCTCTAAGATTTTGTAGAAGAAAAGACATAAAAGATAAAATGAAAAACATGACCTTTTTGCTAGTTTGAGATAAAGGTAGCTACACAGGGGAGTTTCCTTGTGTTGTTTCATGCATATGTGAATTACAGCTTCAGTTGATTCACCTCTTCCAGTCCTCTTCACTCCTCCCTAGTCTACTTCCCATGGTGACCCTGGCCAGTTTAAAATTTCTATATTCATTTCTGTAAAGTCCATTAAGCTCACTCAAATTTTTGGTTTCCTTCCCTTGCCCTATCCCTCCCTTGTGCAACCTCCTCTTAGTATGACCCATGTCCCATAATATTGCTGCATTTGTTTTAGGTCTACAATGTGCACATGAGGGAGAACATGTGGCTTTTGGCCTTCTGAGCCTGGCTAACTTCACCTAAAATGATATTCTCCAATTCTATCCATTTACCTGCAAATGACAAAATTTCATTCTTCTTTGTGGGTGAGTAAAATTCCATTGTGTATAGATACCACATTTTCTTAATCCATTCATCAGTAGTGGGGCATCTTGGCTATTTCCACAGCTTGGCTATTGTGAATAGTGCTCCAATAAACGTAGGCATGTAGGTGCCTTTGTAGTAATCTGACTCACATTCCTCTGGGTAAATCCCTAGGAGTGGTATTGCTAGATTGTATGGCAGAAAAACTATTTCTAGGTTTTTAAGGAATCTCCATACTGTTTTCCCTAGTGGTTGTACTACCTTACAGTCCCACCAGCAGTGTATGAGGGTTCCTTTTTCCCCACATCCTCATCAACATTTGTTGGTGGCAGTGTTCTTGATGATAGCCATTCTAACAGGAGTGAGGTGGAATCTTAGTGTGGTTTTGATTTACATTTCCTTTATGGCCAGGGATGGTGAGCATTTTTTCATGTGATTTTTTTAGCCATTTGGACTTCTTCCTTTGAAAAAGTTCTGTTCATCTCAGTTGCCCATTTCTTTATTGGGTCATTGATTTTGGGGGAGTTTAGTTTTTTGAACTCCCTATATAGTCTGGTTATCAGTCCCTTGTCTGATGTATATCTAGCAAAGATTTTCTCCCGTTTTGTGGGTGGCTTCTTCAATTTAGAGACCATTTCTTTTGTTGTGCAGAAGCTATTCAATTTCATGTAGTCCCATTTGTCGATCCTTTCTCTTAGTTGCTGAGCCACTTGTGTTCCACTGAGGAAGTCCTTGCCTATGCCTATTGCTTCCAGTGCATTACCTTCTCTTTCCTGTGCTAACTTCAAGGTTTTAGGTCTGATATTAAGGTCCTTAAGCCACTTTGACTTGATACTTGTACAGGATGACAAACCTGGACCTAGTTTTAGTTTTCTGCAGACAGATATCCAGTTTTCCCAGCAACATTTGTTGAAGAGACTGTCTTTTCTCCATCATATGTTTTTGGCAACTTCATCAAAAATTATGTGGGCATAGCTGTGTGGATTCATATCCGGATCCTCTATTCTGCTCCATTGGTCATCATATTTGTTTCTGTGCCAGAACCATGCTGTTTTTATTGTTATGGCTCTGTAGTATAATTTGAATTCGGGTATTGTGATACCTCCAGCATTGTTCTTTTTGCTCAATATTGCCTTGGCTATTTGTGGTCTCTTGTGTTTCCAAATGAACTTTGGGGTATGTTTTTCAATCTCTGTGATGAATGTCATGGAGATTTTGATGGGAATTGTGTTGAACATGTAGATTGCTTTTGGTAGTATAATCATTTTTACTATGTTGAGTCTGCCAATCCATGAGCATGGGAGATCTTTCCATTTTCTGTAGTCTTCCTTGATCTCTTTCTTCAGTGATTTGTAGTTCTCCTTGTAGAGGTCACTTATATCCTTTGTTAAGTTTATTCCTAGTTATTTGATTTTTTTGAGGTTATTGTAAATGGAATTGTTTTCCTATATTCTTTTTCAATTGATTCATTGTTGGTGTATAGAAAGGCTACTGATTTTTGTAAGTTAATTTTGTACTTTGTAAGTTAATTTTGCTACATTGCTGAAGCTATTTGTGGTATTTAGGAGTTTTTTAGTGGAGTTTTTCAGATCTTCTGGGTATAAGATCATGCCACCTGTAAATAGGGATAGTTTGACTTCTTCTTTACTTATTTGTATTCCTTTTATTTCTTCTTCTTGCCCTATTGCTCTGGCTATGAATTCCAAGTCTATGTTGAATTGGAATGGAGAGAGTGGGCATCCTTCTCTCATTCCTGACTTTAGGGGAAATGGTTTCAGTTTTTCCCTGTTAGGTATGATGTTGGGCTAGGTTTGCCATATATATCCTTTATAATGTTGAAGTACATTCTATTTCTAGTTTCATCAGAGCTTTTATCATGAAATGGCATTGAATTTTATTGAAGGTTTTTTCTGCATCTATTGAGATGATCAGGTGATTTTTGTCTTTGCTTCTGTTAATATGCTGTATTACCTTTAATGATTTGCATATGTTGAGCCATTCCTGCATCTCTGGGATGAAGCCAACTTGGTCACAGTAAATGATTTTTCTGATATGTTGTTGGATTCAGTTTGCCATTATTTTTTGAGGATTTTTACATCAATATTTATGATGGAGATTGGCCTTTAGTTCTCCTTTTTGGGTGTGTCTTTGTCTGGTTTTGGGATGAGTGTAATGCTGGCTTCATAGAATGAGTTAGGCAGTGTTCCTTCACTTTCTATTTCATGGAAAAGTTTAAGGAAAGTTGGTATTAGTTCTTTAAAGGTCTGGTAGGATTCAGCAGAGAATCCATCAGTTCCTGGACTTTTCTTTTTTGGGAGACTATTGCTGGCTTCAATTTCATTGCATGTTATAGATCTGTTTAGGTGGTTAATATCCTCTTGGTTCAGTTTTGGGTGGTCATAAGTATCTAGACATTTCTTCTAGATTTTCCAATTCATTGAAATATCAGTTCTCAAAGTGGTTCCTGATGATTCCCTGGATTTTCTTGGTGTTTGTTGTTGTCTTCCCTTTTTCATTTCTAATTTTATTAATTTGGGTCTTTTCCCTCCTCTTTCTAGTCAGATTTACCAGGGGTTTGTCAATCTTGTTTATTTTTTCAAAGAACCAGCTTTTTGTTTTGTTGATTCTTTGTATGGGTGTTTTGGTCTCTATTTCACTGATTTCGGCCCTTATTTTTACTCTTTCTCTCCTGCTTTTTTTAGGTTTAGCTTTGTTCTTGTTTTTCTAGGAGTTTGAGATGTAGCATTAGGTTGTTTATTTGAGATCTTTCTGTGTTTTTAATATATGCATTCATGGCTATAAACATTCTTCTTAGGACTGCCTTTGCTGCATCCCATAGGTTCTGATAGGTTGTGTTTTCATTTTCATTAAATTCCAGGAACTTTTTGATTTCCTCTCTTATTTCTTCTATAACTCACTGATCATTGAGCAATGAGTTATTCAGCCTCCAATTGTTTGAGTGTTTTCTGCTGCTGCTTTTATTGTTGAGTTCTAGTTTTATTGCATTGTGATCAGAAAGTATGCAGGGGGTTATTTCAGTTTTCTTATATTTCTTGAGACTTGGTTTGTGCCCTAAGATTTGATGTATTTTGGAGAAGGTTCCACGGGTGACTGAGAAGAACATATATTGTGCTGTTGCAGGATGGGATACTCCCAAGAGATTTTTGATGATGTTTTAACATCTGGAGTCACAGAACAGGGGAGAGGATAAAATGTTTCATGATATGCATTGGCTTTTAAAACTTACACTAAAATATTTTATATGCACATATTTGCAGGAGTATTTCTGATTTGCCATGTATATTTGACAGTGCTCTTGCTGGGAAAGAATGTACTGTCTCCTGAAAAAGTAGCTGTTATTGGCTCAAATATTTTGTCAAAATGTAAAAGTGTCAGCTTAAGTACTGTATTAGTGAGGTAGGGATCAACAAATACAACTTTCAAGTGCAGATGTGCACTGGAATCTGTCAACAAGATTGTGCAAGCAAAATGGCATTGCGCAGGGTGGAGGAAGAGGCCAGGACCTACAGCTGTGTCAGATGTGAGCAGGTTATGAGCGCCAAAGTTATTTGTAGAAAAGATGGTCATGGTTGAGTTCCTGGGACAATGGCCTGAGAGATCAGGGAGCAGGAAAGAGTCCAGGGAAGTAAAAGGGAGCTTGGATGTGGTGGGAAGGGGAGAAAAACTCAGGCAGGAAGAGGGACAAGACCAGAGAGGATACAGAAAATAGGCGGGGCTACAGACAAAGCTCTCAGGACCCAAAATCAGAGAGAATCCCAATTTGTTTAGTACACAGACAGGAAAGAGGACATCCTCTAAAAGGACCTAGGTTATGGGCTGGAGGGAGAAGATAGTTAACAGGAAAGAACACAGCTCCTCTAGGAACCCAAATGAGCAAGGTGTGTTGCAACTGTCCCCCTCCCATTTTCCCTGCCTTCACCATCTCATAAGACTTAATTTGAGGGCAGAAAGTAGAAATGGAACTAACTGTCTAAAAGGAGAGGGAAATTCGGTGTCCAAGTTAGGAGAGGGAAGGCAAGCATACTAATGTGACAGGCCATACCAGTAAGGGATGGTCCCATACTTTAAAAACATTGTTTCACAGAAGCTGTGAGTGTGTGCAGTCAGAAGTGTTGAACCTGAGCTGAGTTTACCAGCAGATGGCATTCCACTTCAACTCTGCAAAGCTGAGACCCTAAAATTCCTTTGCAGGTGGTACCATGTCTGTCCTACAGCTGGTGCCTAATTGACAAACTGGTGAGTTTCCACAGACCAGAGGGTGAGGGAGACCATACCAGAGGAAAGAAGCTGGGTCAGATGAGAATTGGGATGGGAAGGGGGGCAGGAGAAAAATAGTGTGCTGAGGTACTGCCCCCTACCTCATAGAGGATTGATATGAACTGATGACAGTAATTTGAAGTAGTAAGACTATATCAGGTATATGTTGTCCACTAGTAAATGTTTCTCTTCTCTTTGAAAGCTGGGTGCACCTCTCCAAACCTCAACCACAACCCAGTATAGTCACCTGATGGTTGCACCAGGATCCATTTCTGTTTTAGCCACAGGATATAAAATAATCACCAGGCATCATACACAAAATGGTGACTCATTTTCTGACCATCTGACCATGAGGCCTGGGAGAGACTGAGCACTTTCAGCTTAGCCAGGGCCTCTCCAGTCTGCAGAACCAGTACTGAAGTTTCTCTGGATTAGAGGATTATACACAGTATTCGTAGTGTGGATGCTTTTATCTTTTGGTGGCCCCCCTACAGAGCTCATGTCATCTGTATTGCAGGGAACCACATTTCCCAGCTTCTCTTGCCAAATTGTTTTCAAGTAGATTTGGCCAATGGAAAGTACTGGTAGAAGACTGGAGGGAAGAATAAGCCAGAATATTCCTTCTCCTTTTGGCTTCAAATGAGGCTTCCAGCATAGGCTAATTTTGTTTGTTTTATGCAGTTTTAGTTCCTGTTGGTCAGCTCCATCCCTTGTGTTCCTGGCTCCTATGGAGTAGCCTACACCATGGTTGTAATGCTCACCAAATTGCTTTAGTTTCTGACTCTGGTAATGTCGTATCCTTCCTGTGTCCTTCCATCCTTAGAGGTGGTGGTGGCTTTCTGCTCTTGCTAGTGTCTAAGTTGTCTTGCCATTCTTTATTTGACTTTTTAGTTCTTTCATTGCCTATGTAATCAACTCCCTGTATTAAATTTTTTCTGTTTGAAATGTCTCAGGTAGTGTCTGTTTTTCTGACTAGATTTGTACTGCTACATGTCCCTGTCATGGATAATTTATCTTTACGCTGGACCTAAGTTTCTGGCCACATACTGGGGAACCAGGCAACAGTTCTTTTATCTCTTAGGTTTCTCTAAATATATCATGGTTTTTTTTTATCCACTTCTCTGGGCTTTTGACCTTGAGGGAGAAACTGTGAAACTGTATTTGTCACTTCTCAGTGACTTACTTTATATAAACATCAGCCAACATTCTTGACATTATCCTCCTACTTATTGGTGTTAGGGTAAAAAAGTGTTCTTAGTTCATCATCCATTTCCCCCTTTATTTTGGTTTATGTTACAAACTTTATTATCCCATTAGAACATGATGCTAGATACAAATCTTTAAAAAAGACAAACAAACACAAAAACAAGTTGGCAGGCAGAGTAGCAGAGACCACATATATCTGTTAAAATGATGAGTAGCAACAGTAGGAGTTAATCAGATATCTAGGGAAAGCATGTCTGCAGAGCTATCAGCAATGTCCAGGGTTGGGGTGTGTGTCATCTGGTGTTAGTGGTGGTGGCAGTTTGTCTTCACCAAATGAGATTTACAGCATGATTTTTAACATGATTACTGAATATGTGGCATCTGAGTTTGGCTTGCTGGAATTCTTAGAAATTTTTTAAACCATTTAAAGACATAAGTCATCAGAAATTCTGGCATTGGTGACTAAATAATGGATACAGAAATTGAACTATGAACAATGTTTTCTGATCTACAAAATTCAGATGGACTCCAGTGCATTCTACTCTGGTAGTCTGTTAGAACAGGCCTAGACTATTTCAGTCCCATGCAATATTTACCAAAAGATTTCCCATAATTATTAGGTGATCAAAGTACTCTACCATTTGATTGTCAGTAGTTTTTCATTCTCAGCTCAATCGTGTTCAGAGGGAAGATAGGTTAAGTAGCCATGGTGGCAGGATCTGACATACTAGTTCAATTATATGGACTTCCTTTCACTAAGGCTTTCCTGGCATCACCAATTTGCCAACTCTAGTGACCAACCCTGACACTCCCATCTGACACCATTCTAAGGAGACCAGTTAGTCACCTGGTAAGAGGTTAATTATATTTAACTACTTTATTTGTGAAAGGAGATGCAGTATATTAGTGTTCTCATGAAAAAATAGACATTATTATTACTTGGATTTACTTCCTTCCCTTCCATGCTTTTGCTAAAGCTATCATCTATAAATATTTTATGCCTGTTCACTATTACAGTATCCTATGCAATTTTGCTTCTCACCAATAAACAAACAATTTTAGAAAAGGAATCCAATAGGCTGATGCCATGGGAATGCATGGTCTTATCATAAATCCTGGAAAGAGCTTGCTTTAAAAAACTGTGAAATGTCTCATTACTGGTGCAGTTTGAGAGATTGGGGCCATTTTAGATCTGTGCTTGTGTATGGTGCAGGTCTTTACAGAAAACACGTTCCATGGACCAAAGTGAGAAAAGGAGAGTTGTTTCCCATAATTACATTTAATATTATGCCCCTGCAACTGACCAATAATTGTCATTTCAGTCCTTGGAAGAGAAATGCTTCTACCAGAGGAAACAACAGAAATTTCTTCTCTACTATTTTAGACTCCTTTTCCTATTTTGTAGGAAAAATAGAGGCCATAGTATTGGTTGAGGTGACCAATACTGATTATCAAAGCTTTCTGATACATAACCTATTGCACAGGGGGACTAGTGAGGAAAATAAATGAGATCCAGAGGAAGTTCCTAGATTTCTGTGCCCAAATGGTAACTTCAGGGAAGATTAGAGCAATTCTCCCAAGCAGGAACCATTAGAAACTCAGATCCCTCAGGGACAAAATTTGAGGTCACTCCACAGTAGGAACACTTCCACATGAAGAGAAAGTAAAAGGAACATAAAATGAGCAGTGGAGGGTAGAGAAAATGAAGAGTTACTATGGTCTCCTTACCGGGGAGGTTGTGGGTTAGAGCAGACATGAAAACATTGAGAAATATCTGCATTTACCCAATTCTGTTACTGAGCTCATAATATCATAAAGGAAACCTTCCAAAGGGTTTCCTTTGCAACCCAAATAAAATCCAAATTTTATTCTGGCTTACAAAAGACTATGCAAGTTGGCCCCAGTTTAATGCTCTCACTTCATTTCTTTCCATTCACCATATCACCTGCCATGTCTAAGCCTACAGATAAAGCTTATTCCAGCCTCAAGAATTTGTACTTACTATTGCTGGACCTGAAACGTTCCCCCCAGAAATTCACGTGGTTTAATCTCTTGCTTCATCTTTCCCCATGATTAAGGGGGAAAAAGAAAGAACGTAGTAGGTCTCACCACTATATAAAAGCAGTACTACCCTATTTCTCTCTCTTATACTTTAGTTCCCATCATGAAACTGGTAACCATATTACTATATTACATATTAGACATTAAACACATGTGTTTATTGTCTGTCTCTCTCAAACGGAATACAGTCTCTATGAGAACAGAAACTTTCTGTTTGTTGTTGTATCTTTAGAGCCTAGAACAGTAGAGATGCTCAAATACTTGGTATATAAATGGTACAATTAACTAATTAATGAGAGGCATATGTTCTGTTAACAGACCATAAAAAACCTTGGAAATCAGACTAAGGCTTAAGTAACTTAAGAAGAAGAAATTTTAGAGACTGTTTTTCACTTTTTATTATCATATTGTTGTACTGGGGGTACATGATGACATTTACAAAAGTGCTTAAATCACCCCATCCATCATTCACCTTTGTTCCCCTCGCCCATTTATAGAATAGATTCAACAGGTCTCATTTTTCCATTTTCATACATGAGTACATAGTATTTCCATCACATTCACCTCCTACACCCTTTCTTTATATCCTCCCCCTCCCACTGGTGCCTAATCCCAGATAGGACCTGTTTTACCTTCCCTGTCCTCCATTTTTGAAAAAAAGGCATTTTTGTCTAAGATAGCTATACAGGGAGTTTCATTATGACATTTCTACAGTTTAGAGAGTTTTTGAAATCACTGAAGAACTTTTGCTGTCTTTCAAGTTCTTTAGTCATTCAGAATGACTTTTTCTGCTCTGAGAAAGGTTTATGCTGATGCCTATTCCTCAGTGAGTGGTCCCAAACCCCCTTCTGATTACCCGTTTTCTTTTCCATGTGTGATAACTGATCCCTCTTTATTTTTCAACATTTTCTCCTCCAAGTGATTTTTTTTTGTATTTTACTTAAAAAATTTTAATTGACTCTTAATAATTATACAAATTTATGGGGTATATTTGATGAAATAGCAGCTGCTTCATAAATACAGAGTGAAAAGGCTTTAGGTCTTTGTTGTTGCTCAGCCCTCTGATGAATGTACCACTTCCTCTGCACTTCTTTAGTGTATCAGCTTTTGAAGGTTCTTATGAAGGCTTTTCTCAGTCCTTTCATTATCAGAATGTACATACTGCTGCTTAGATGGCTGTTCCTAGTGAAATAGGCAATAGTATGGAATTAACTCTCTATTGTTTGTCAGGGTGGTCAAAGTTGCCTTCTTTTTCCACTTGTCCTGCATGAGTCATTTGGCTGTTTCAAGGTCGACCAAGAAATTCCTACTGTTTTTCCAGGACTTACTAGTATTTCCTTTCAGCTCATTTTACGTATAGAGCCTATACTTCATATTTAAGCCCTTTATTAGGTTAGACTGTCTATTCCAGCAGAGTTTTGAAATCTTTTTTGCTGCTACATAATTATAAATTCACACATTCCCATCTTCAACATGTCTCTTCATCAGGGATAGTCAGTACTGGAGTGTTCGACATTCCCCATTGTGTCTATTGGAAGACCTCTACCTATTTCAGTTGTCTAAGTTATCTTCTTCAATAAGCTTGTGATTCCTGGGTCCTTGCTTGGATCTTGTATTTGTATGGTATTATCCCAAAATAATGCTTTAATATCTGGGATATTACTGAGCATACAGTAGGTGTTGTTTTCAGAAAGAGCAATTGATTGCGTCCTAATTGAGTTCTTGTTGTTTTTTTAACTGCAGTATAGGTGAGCCATTGTGGTTGTATGTATTTGAATGTCTTTACCTCTATTATGTTTTGAATATAAAATGTTCCTCACGGGGTTATGTTTCGGGGGCCTGGTTGCTACCTGATGAGCATTGGAGAAATGATTGGATCCCAAGGGCTCTTATCTAATCAGTGATTTAATTCCCTGATGGATTCATAATATGATGGCATTTTTGGGAGGTGTGAAAAGTAGGAGGTGAAATCTAGGGGAAGGAAGTAGGTCATGGGGTGTATGTCCTGCAAAGATGTATCTTGTCCCCTGTTCCTTCCTCTTTCTCTTTGATTCCATCACTGTGAGGTGAACTATATTGTTCCATCACATGCTCGCCACCTTGCCTCAGGCCCACAGCAATGAAAATGGCTGACCATGGACTGAAACTTCCAAAAATAAGCCCAAATAAATATTTCCTCCTTTTATATTGTTCCTCTCCGGTATTTGTCACAGTGATGAAAGGTCTAACTAACATAACCCCCATTCTAAACTTTCAGTAGTTATACTAGATTTAATCTACTTATAAGTTGATCCCAGGACTATGTAATGTGGGCACAGCCTGTATTGATCCATAGAAAACCCAGTTTTGATAATACAAGTATTAACTCCATTCCAAGGATGGCAAAGACCAGGCACCCCTGCTATCCCTCAGGCCTCTTCCAACCTAACTTTCACGCTTTGGGGAAGGAAAAGTGCAGCTGGCAGCTGGGTTTGACCATGCATTAATCAAGCAAGCAAGCACATAAAATGAAGCCCCAATAAAAATTCTACACACTGAAGCTGAGTTTCTCAAGTTGGCAACACTTTTTATATTGTCACACATTGATGTTGGAAGGGTGATACATCCTGAGGACAATGGAAACTTCATATCTGCAGTCTCCTAACCTCTGTCTGCTGTCTTTTCCTTTGGCTGGTTCCAATCTTCTCCCTTTAATAAATAATAGCCATGAATATAATAGCTTTCAGTGAGTTCTGTGAATCTTCTTGGTGAGTGATCAAAGTGGAGGGACTTCTGCTTCATATCTACTTCTAACTTACAATTGCCATATCAGAAGTGAAGGCAGTCCGGGAGACTATGTCTTGGGACTTTTCTGTTTAGCTAATTCCAGGTAATGACAAACTCATGTTCCATTCTTTTCCCAGAGTTTGAGATAGGACTGGAATTATAAATGCATGTTGTTGTAGTTGTGATAAATAATGATGACCTTTACTTATTCTCTGATTTATTTTCCCACCTACTCTGTCTGTGCCAACTTCCTTTCTGCAGCTTCTGTCAGCTTCTACTTCCCTTTGTACAATGTCCTTATTTTGTACTCAACACTGCCCCAGGTCCAGGATTCATGGTAAAGGTAGGATACTTAGGAAGAGCTACAACTCAGCTGGTACAGCTCACCATAAGGTTCTCAAAAGTCAGATCTGATCTCCTGGGATCGAGGGGTGCAAATCACCAGAGTCAATCATGAGATGAGGCGCTCAGGGATGCTAGTCTTCCTTTCCACTAAAAACTTTTCTGCCCACTTCTGGCACTTCTTGAGGTTGGCTTAGCCATGTTTTGCAAACCTGAGTGGTTCATATGAATCAACTGGGAGTCTCATCAAACATTCAGATTCTTAGCATATCTCATGGAAATTTGTGACTGTAGGTCTGGGTTCCGGCTTATTTATCTGTTTTATTCTAATTTAAATAATAAATGTTCCAGTTATTCCTATCTACACAATCATATGCCTGGAATTCTGCTTCAAATCTACTTCTTCTTTTACATATAACTTTTTGTTATTATTCTGCTGGGCATACATTGTGGCATTTACAAAAGTTCTTAAGATATATCAAATATATCATACTTGAATTCACCTTCCTCCATCATTCTCCTTTATTTCCCCTCTACTTCTAACTTAAAATTGCCATCCTTGAACCTGCTGGGGTTAAGGAAGAAACCTGATCTATATTCTAAAATACCCTTTGTGATGGCAGAGTCATGTTGTAGTCCTGATCCTGGGGATGGCAGTTTTTCTACTCTGCCTTATTATGGTCAACCCTTCTCTTTGGCATTAGGATCTTTCCTGTGCCCTATCCCAGTCTGTAGTCTTGCCACACACAGATGGATATTTTATGTGATTACCAAATTCCACAAACAACTTCATTTAAATCAATAAACCTTTATTGACCTGAGTTATTCAGTTATGTCCCAGGCACTGTGCTAGGTGCTGGTGGGATGAAAAAGGGAAAATACAGTTTAAAGGGTGTGACAGACACATAAAGAAACAGCCATAATAACGTGATAAATGCTTTAGCAGAAGCATGTACAAAGTGCTATGGAAACTCAGACTGGGGAGTGATTAATTCCTCCTGGGAAGGGTCAGGAAAAGTCACAAAGAAGAGTTTACATTTGGAAGGTGATCAGCAGTTCTCTCAGAGGTCAGGGGGAGGGGCAGACATTCCGGGCACAGAGCAAAGCCAAGAGAAAACCAAGAAGAGTGAGTGTGCTTGATGTACTAAGGCAACTTGGACCCAGTTTTTCCAAGTGTGGCCCTCAGGCCATCTGCATCAGAATTCTTAGATATTGAAAATGCACATTTAAAATTCCCACTTTATACTGCTTTGGAATTTCGGGGGTGCCATGTGACAGTCTTTATTTTTACTAGTCCCTTACATAGTGCTTAAACCAATGAAAGCAATGATCTTTACTTGGATATACTTTATAAAACATAGATGACTGACTCTCACCCCAGAGGTTCTCAGTTAATGAATGTGAGCATGGCCTGAACATATGAATCGGTGGCTCTGACATGGAGAACCACTGCCTCCATGCTTGAATACCACAGAACCAGAGCATCCGATTCAAGAAGGCAAAATAGGTACATAGAGACTTATGATGGAGATGTAAGAAGTTTGTGAAGAGTTTTCTGTGCTCAATTGGAGAGTATGGTTTTGATTTTATAGGTAATAGGTAAAATGAAGTGGCTTTTAGAAGCCCACATTTCTGTTTAGGTCTCATTAAGTGACAATATAAGAAACAAGACCAAACATGTACATGCTTTGTGTTGGGGAGAGATGCCCTAGTGTATTCAATAAAGTGGATTTAGCTGTGCCCTCAGAATAACTGTTCTTCCCTGGTACCTAGGCTCCCAATAATCCCATTTGTTTCTTCAGAGACACAATGGACACCTATTCTGTGCCCACTATTCAAAATTCCTCATCTTTATCCCAGGTAAACTCTAAGCTGTGTAAAGCAAGACTTCTGGGAGATTGGCAAGTCAGGGGGGTTACATATTTATATGGTCTCCATTAGGCTCAAAAGTTAGAAGTACAGACTTCAACAAGCCCATGATGTTCAGAAATAGAAGGAAATGTGTGTTGTGTGGATGACAGTATCTCCAGAGCACAGAGAAGAGTGCTGGGGATGGACCATAATGACTTGAAAAAGGAGGGGGAGGAGGTACAGAAAAATGGCCAGTCACCACCCTAGAGTGAGGTCCTGGAATGGTAGTGGGCCCAAATGATCAAGCTATAAGCAGCTATGTATTTCATACAGGTGTGAAGGGAAAGGAAAACAGGTCAGAAGGCCATTATAAGATGTAAGTAGCACATCACACAGACCTCAATGGAGTCTCTCCCTTTCACTGTCTCCTGGATTTTCCCCCTTTCCCTCTGTCTTCTCTATGCTTGATCTTCTTTAAACTGTACCCTCACTACCTATAGTGCTCCTATATTGAAACAACCAGCAAAGCCCACCAACCTCAGAAGTTTCTTAATGGGCTCAGAAGTCACTGCTTTTGTTGAATCTTAGAGCTGAGAACAGTTAAGTGGTTCTTTGGTCTAACCCCTTCAGTTTGTAAATGAAGAAATAGAGGCCCAGGGAGAAGTGATTGCTTAGAAAAAAGAAGTCCACATTGTTAGTTAGTGACAGAATTAAGATGAACTCATATCTTTTGAATTTTTTTCAGATCCTATGTCTATTGCACTATACTTCTAACACCAAGGTAAATTCTAGTGCTATGCATGCTTTGAGGTGTATATGGCACAGTCATCATGTTTGATTCCTACCCTCACTTCCTTAAGAAGGCTGTAATGATTAGTTTGTCATGTTGGCTAAGTTCACTGAAAAAGAAAAATACTTTGCTTAAAAATGCAAGTGTCATCACAAAGGAAGTAGAAAGTTACAAAATAGAGAAGGTCAGGTTCACATAATTTTAGGCCCTGTAATTATGAATTTTTATGTAGCAGATTCTAAAATTACTATATGCCTTTGTCATAATGTAGAGACACAGAACCAGTACATTAGGATAAGGAAAGACTTTGTTTGATGGTTGTGTGGTTAAGTACAGAAAAAGACACATTGTGGTTATATTATTTTGGTGCTTTGACCTTTGTCTTGCTTCCTTTTTAAACCTTCTGACCCTGTCTGCTGGTGCCTTCATGTGAGTATGTGGGAGATGAGCTCATTGCTATTCTCACACTGCAATGCACTGGTGTCTTTGTGGCATTTTGGAGCCTGGGAACTCAATGCAGTGTCTGACTCAGTGTCTAGTACAAAGCAGGAAGTTAAAGGCATTTTTTAAATTGATTGGAGATGAAGTCTGTAGATCTGCACCAAATTATCCATGCAACCTTGGACAAGTCGTTTGCAGTTTCCAAGAACCAGACAAACTCTGATGTCCCTTCCCACTCAGAGATTATGTATATTTTGACATCTTTTTTAAAATCCCAAATATTTGGACTTAGGAGAGAGACTTTGTAGGTCAATGAGCCCAACCCACGGATCATTCAAGAAAAAGCCAGATTATTCAAAGATGTAGAGATTTGGCAATTTCATGATTTATATAATGGTAAAAGTCAGCCAAAGAGGGTAATTCAGATTAAAAATCATTTGAGGGCCAGAATTATTCTCTTTTGCTAAATATTTGTCACATTAATAGGGAATCATTAATCTCAGTTTGCTTTGTTTTTCTTCTTTGTTTTCAACTGATGTAAAACATACAGAGTAAAAGGCACAAATGTACAGCTCAATGAATTTTTCCCACCTATCTAACTACCTCATAAATCAAGATGTAGACCATTTGACACCAGGAGAAATTTCCCCCATTCCCTTTTACAGTCACTGTCCTCTTCCAAGACACTGTGATCTGATTTCCATTATCATATGCTTGTTTTGTCTGGTTTTGAACTTCATATAAGTGAATTGCACAGTATATAGCTTTGTAACTGTGTCCCAATTGTCAACATTATGTCTGAGATTCATCCAGGTTTCATTCATCACTTTTTCATTGCTATAAGTAAACTGCATGACTACTACAAATAAAGAATTCTTTAGTGCCCATTATCAGCTATAGCCTAGAAGAAAAAGTCAGAAGATTTGGATTCTAATCTTAATTTAGTAGTTATATATACTTCTTTCTGGGCCCGTTTTCCTCATCTGTAAATGGAGAAGTTGGGATAAAGAAGCATGAGTAATTTTTGTAACTATGAAGGTCAACAAATGGTATATGCATTGCAGATCCATTAAACGACTAGAATATATTCCTATGTTCTGACAAAGTACTCATACTTATGAGGTTTCAGTGGTTCATGCCTGCAATCCTAGCTACTCATGTCTGTAATCCTAGGCTGAGATAGCGAAGATTGTGGTTTAAGGCCACCAGGGCAAGTAGTTTTTGAGACCCCCATCACCAAAATAACCAAACAAAATGGACTGGAGGTGGGGCTCAAATGGTAGAGCACCTGCTTTGCAAGCATGAAGCTCTGAGTTCAAACCCCAGTCCCACGAAAAAAGAACTCATACTAAGAATATATAAATGATTTCTATAAATCAATAAACAAAAATATAGACAACTCAATACAAAATGGGACACATGCTTTGCGTGTGTGTGTGTGTGTGTGTGTGTGTGTGCATTTGTTACTGTTATTATGGAGAAGAGATTGTTAAGCAGGACATCTAGGGGGTCATCATTATGACCATGTGACAGATATTTTCAAGTACTCTGAAATGTTTGGCCATTTACATTCTACAGAAACTGATTTTTGGAAAAGTACCCATTTGTATTGTTTACTATAAGGGAGGTGAGGAACCACATTTAATTTTAATGAATGTATGAAATGTACATAAAAGGGCTTCATACACTGTAAAGCTCTGCAAATGAAAAGCAATATTATTCCAGATACAATGCAGCTGACATCAACCACCATTCATCCCAGTTGCAGGTGTAGCAACCAACATGAGTATTTTCCTTTGTTCCTTTGCCATGTCTGTGGGAGAGCCTCTGAACCCACACAAATAACAGCTGTGATTTTCATTGAGACTTTTGAGTGGATAAGCAAGGTGTACGCTGAATGCATAGCTACAGATAGATTTTCATTTGGGCAACCACATTTTTATTTCCTTAGACTTTGAAAAGGGAAAGTTTTAACAGGCCTCTTGCAAGTGACCATTGCTTCCTCCCCACCTGTTTGCAGTTACTGTCACGGGATGCGTCATCTCTCTCCCACACGCGCAGTGGGAAAACAACTTTGCCATCCAGAGCAAAGGGATTATTTTGCTGTGTCAGGGATACATGAAGCTGCATATGGTTCATTGTTCATTTCCCAATTAGACTCCCTCCCTAGGCACTAGAGTTTCCTGCCCAGAGAGCCTTATCATTTCAGCAAAAATAAGTCAGCATAAGAAGCCACTGCAAACTAGAGTTTTGCCAGAATGCTTGTGGTCTCTGCCTTGCCCTTTTTCAAGATTTTGCAACTCTGGTCTCATCTTAGCAGGGTGAAAAGTTGTCCCATCAACGTAATCAACCCAGATTGGTCAACCAAAGGGAATTTGCTTGTTCATTCAGATTTTTTTGCCTGTATCTTCTTGGACAAGGATGTCCCCATGGCTCAGTCCCTTGAATGGTGATTAACTATTAGGTATTCTCTTTCCAGTATGGTGCATAGATGTGTTTCAGACTTTGTATTTGTCCATTAAAGTTTCCTTTATGGTAGATTTTTGCATCTTTGTATTAATAAAAATGCACACACACATACACAACTAATCTAAATACTATATAGTTGTAGAGTGCAAAGAGTTTTAGAAATCAGCAAATCCAGATTTGAATCTGCATTTATCACTGTATCAGGGTGATAAGCCTTACCTGTGAAATCAGAATAAAAATACCTCCTTTGATTTTCGGATTCTCATAAGGTTAAGGAAGACAATCCATGTACACTTTCCCAGAGAGGGTCTGGTGCATCATAATTGCCTCAGAACCAGTGGATAAGGTGATTGATACATAGACTGTGTGGCTGAGACAGATCACCCAGTTCACAAAAGTGACTAGCCCAAGTTCTGCAGCAAGTTGATAACAATTTGCTAAGGCTCAGAGCTCTTTTCCACTCTGGAGCAAAGAGAGCCATGTCCAATTATTGCTTCTGCAAGTTTGGGGAGGAAGCAACAAAGCAAAGCAAAACAAGCAAAATGAAACAAGATGAATTATTATGCTTTGGTCATTTCTTTAACTAAATGGCTGAGTGGACTGACATGGAAAGGAGGTTTTTGTTTTTGGAACGTTAATCTCTGCTTATGCTTGCAGCATTCTTTCCTGTTCAGTGAGAGGCATTGATACTGCTTTGAAGAGAGTTAAGATTGTTAGATTAGGGAAACCAAAAGAAAGAAATCAGTAAAATAGGCTCATGTAGCTGATAACAGAAGCATAGATTTTAATGCCAAAGCTTTGATTTTCAAGAATCAAGCCTTTTGGAGAGAGGGAAAAAAACTTTGAGAATCCAAAGGGAACGTCCATCAGGAAGCAGGTTATAGAGTCTGCGATAAAAAATTAGGTTACAAAGAGAACAGGGGAAGAACCCAGACTATGCTATCTATTTTCTGGGGTAGTGGAAGAAGGAGAGGAGAAGTGGTGAGATGAAGAGGTGGGATGAGGGGAACCACAAGGAGAGGAGCTGGTGAGCATAGAGGTTCCATGTGTCCTGCAGCGCATACATTGCCGTTTGTGGGAGGGAGCATCACTTTAGCCATTTCTCTCCATCTTTTCTGCTAGAATTTTCTGTAAACATTTGCTTGCATGTCCACCCATCCATTTCCAGCAGAAGCAATGTCCCCAATGCCCTCCAAACTTTCTAAGATCTATATGAGCTAAATAATTGAATCTCCTTCTTTTCAATGGCCAGGGATACTAATAAATGCCAGGAGACACAGACATATCTCCCAGAGGTCGTTGGAGGGAGGGTAGGCTCCCAGAACTTACCCTCCAACCATCTGCATTACTTAGGTTTTATTTTAGAAGTTAAATACAGCATGGTGATTAAGAGGATGGTCTCAGGAGCCAGACTGACTGCCTAATATCTTGGTTCTCTCCCCTTATTAGCTAGGAAACTTTGAGAAAGTTTATGAAACTCTCAGATCCTTGTCTGCCAGATGGCATAATCATAATTTCTGCCACATGGGTTTGCAGTGATTAAATGAATTAATACACATGAAGGACTTTGTTAGAACAATGCCTGGTTCAGAGTAGAGTGCAGTAATTGCTAGTTGTAGTTGTTCTTAGTGTCTGTGCTTAGCACATGAGGACAATTTTGCGTGCGTGCGCACGTGTGCATGAGTGTGTGCCTGTTGTACAGAGCTGACAAAGTTATTTTTTTAGCAATAGCCAAGAAGGAAGTTTCATTTTCATTATCTCAACTTTCTGGGACTATTCATATGATTTTTCTATTCATTAATTCACACATGCTTTTAAGAAATAATTGTTGGTCCCCTTCTATGTGCCTGTCAGCATTATGCTAGTGCTGGGGACAAGCATATCCCTGTCTTCATGTAGGTGATGACCCCAACCAGTGTGTCCCAGGAACTTCTTTTCCTTTATCTGATAGGGGGCCTGGACAAACTCCTGAGCATATTTCCTGGTGCTGGCAACCTGGGGTCCTGCAGCAGGCCATAAAATGCATGGTATATGACTTTAATAATGTCAGGGGAAATTTTCAGTTAATCCGTTGGACTGTGGGTACACCCAGGATTCAAAGGCCAGACCAAAACGGCACGAAGAGAAACAGAGAACTGGTAATTATCTGGTGAATTTGGGTCATGTGGAAAGCCAAACCAAATTACTTTAGCCAAGGAAAAAACTGATTTTTTTCTCTTCAAATGAATTAGTTTTGGTAAGATTTTGCTGGGGTCTTCCCTTTCTCTTTTTGCTCTCTTCTACAAGGTGTTTCCTAGAAACCAGCACAGATACAAAGACAATGTCTTAGAGGGAAATGAAATTGTCCATTTATGGGGCATTTATGAGTACTGTCTTTTGAAGCTATGTTCCCAGTCATTCTAAGTTGTAGTGCTATGAGAAATGCCATCACCTCACCAAGTACTATAATTTTGAACTAAATTTGATAGCTTCTCTTCATCACAAAGCAAATGTTTTCAGTTAGATGTTTCCTTTTGTCTTGTTTAGTTCTAAATTATATTATGCTATATATTTGTATTTCTAGGGCACAAGCAATTGAAGGGAAAAGGCTTTAATTTTTATGTTTTGAGTCATTTATTATAATTTTAATAGAGGATTTCAGTGTACTCCCCATTCAGGAAATGGTAATGGAAATTACCTACTTCAACATATAACCTACAAAATCTTGTTAAATAGTGCAATGAGAATTTGTCACTTTGTCACCTACCTGACCTTTTGCAACCCAGAGACTCAAACTGAAGTGACATCTCTCTCAATTCTGATGTAATGCCTGCATATTTTACTGTGTTCTCACCAAGAAACCTCTTCAGCCAAAATTTCAGCTAGTCCAAGTCAATTTTTAAGCAAAGTGCATGACCAGAATTGGCACAAACATTTGTGTATCATCCTTTCCATATTCAAAAGCTGTCTGAGACTCATTTGATTAAACATAAAAATAACTCTGCGAATGTCATTAGGAAGACTGATGAACATTCCATGTCTGGCCCCTTGAATTTGGATTCTGAGGATGCATCATTAAGACACTCTTAAGTTGTCTTTCTTGTAAGGACTTGACCATGCTCTCTAGAGTCTGAAAAAAATATTTTCGTATTGAGTTTAGAAGGTTTAATTTTTCTATTTCCATTCAACAGAAAGGAACAGCTGGTAAGTTAGGGAAGGCAAGTACAGTTTATTTGGCTACCGTACTCTCCATTGGCTTGTTTGCTTAATAGAACATCTTTATTCCAACCAGAGCCCCCTCTCTGCCAAATCCCTTCATTAAACCGGGTTGTGATTAGAAAAGAATAAATGACATTTTATTTCATATGCACTCCTTCCAAGCTTCCATACTCCTCTTTAAGTTTTCCTCTTACACAACTTTTCCTTGGCCTGGCGTATTTCTTCTTCCTGGCAGCCTCCAACACAGGATGTGCAAAGTTCTTGATGAGTCTTGTAGAACTACTACTGAATAAAGTGTCTCTATACCTATTCCTGTTGACTCAGCTGTTATCCATACATTTATTAATTTCACAACCATTTATTGTTACATGCAAAAGGGCCTGTGTACTTTAGACTTGAGTATTCATCTCTGAGAATAATTTATTGGTTCAGAAATGGAAATTTTCTTTTGCTTTCTTACTTTTGTTTTTCTGTTAGTTGGGGGTGTTTCTTTCTAAAGTCAAGGAAGTTCAACATACCTGCTGCATATAGTGGACAGAGTTCCAAATGTGGACAGATGGAGATTTCAGGATCCCAGTTTCCAGGAGTTCTGCGTGAGTTTGGGTGAAAGTCAGATGATTCTTATGTGCAGCTAGATTTGATGCCATTGATGTGCTGGAGGGAAACCAGTGGATACAGGGCAAGAAGGACCTGGGAAGCTGGATGGATAAGGAGAAAGGAATAATAGATAACTAAGGATGCATAGTTTTCTTAGTTTATTTGTAGAAACAAAGATAATATTGCTTATTTCAAGGATAGGGAAGTTCCCTGAACAGTTTTAATAAAGTAACAACAAAATATTTCCAAATAATTCAGATAGAGTACACACTTTTTGATTAACTATAGAGTTGATTGAAGGTTGGAAGAAAGTAAAACTTACTACTGCATTTAGCAAAGACCTTGATATTTCTTCCTGGTGCATTCAACCTGCTGCCATTCACACAAATGGTCATATTGGTGTCATTTTGTGTTCATAATCCCTACCATTCACAATGAACATTTTATACTTTTTACTCCCACCTCAAACTTCTAGCCCCATTCTGCTATTGGCAGTATTGGAGGTTAATCAAGCATTTGTACATACACCAGTCCATTTGCTTTATTTTTACTTTTCAGATAGGATCTCACTAACTTTTGCAAGGACTGACCTTGGACCTCAATCCTTCTGCCTCTGTCTCCTGAGTATCTGGGATTACAGATGTGTGCCACCAGGCCTACCCTACCTATTGCCCTTTCTTTTAATGATGGCCTTGAATCTTACTTCATAGAAAATGTAGACGTTATCAGATAGCCATACTCTGATTTTTCTGCCGCCAATTCAATAAACGTACTTTTAGCTCCACTTCTCTTTCCATCGTCCCTCCTGATATTAACAATGAAGATGCCTTCCTCCCATTAAGGACCTTCTTTTTTTCATGCAAGGGTCTGGATATTATACTTTTAAAAAATCCTTTCAAGGACCTAAGGTTTCCTCTTTCTCTCTTTTTCAACTTTAATCTCTACATTTTTACTAAATCATTTCTGTTAATATACACATTCTTTTTCTAGCATCTTTCATTAAAAAAGTAAACCTCTCAGGTCTGAGGATATAGCTTAGTGTTAAAGTACTAGCTTAGCATACACGAGGCCCCTGGATTTTAGATCCAGAATAGCAAAAGCCAAACAAATGAACAAAAACCAACCCCCAAATCTCTCAATCGCACAACCCCCTCTTTCTCTGATTCCTTCTTGACTTGGACTAGCTAAAATTTTGACTGAAGGGGTTTCTTGGTGAGAACACTGTGAAATATTCAGGCATTTCATCAGAATTGAGAGAGATGTCACTTCAGTTTGAGTCTCTGTGTTGCAAAAGGTCAGGTAGGTGACAAAGTGACAAATTCTCATTACACTATTTAACAAGATTTTGTAGGTTATATGTTGAAGTAGGTAATTTCCATTACCATTTCCTGAATGGGGAATACAAACAGCCCCACAATTACAATCATATTATTATATGTGAGTGTGTATGTGTGTGTGTATATATATATATATATATATATATATATATATATATATATAGTCTAGATTCTGCATATAAGAGAAAACATATGACCTTTGTCCTGAACCTCGCTTATTTCACTTCCTACAAGTGACATAATTTTGTTCTTTTTTAAGGACGAATAATACTCATATATAATCACATTTTCTTTTTTTAAAAATTCTTTTGGCAGTGGTAGAGTTTGAACTCAGGGCTTCCCATTTGCTAGGCAGGCAGTCTACTCTTTGAGCCACTCTGCCAGTCCCCACATTTTCTTAACCCATTTATTAATTGAAGGGCATCTAAACTGATTCCATATCTTGGCTGTTATGAAGAGTGCTGTAATAAATATGGGAGTGCAAGTGGGTGTATTGTGTCCTGATTTAAATCTATTTGAATATATGTGCAAGAGTGGCATTGCTGAATCATGTTGACACAATATTTCTTTATGTCACTCTTAGGTTTTTCTGCTTCTCTTGTCCATTTTAATCATAATTATTTTAAATTCCTGGTCCACTAATTCCAATATCCTTGCCATCTCTGGTTTTGATGCTTTCTCTGTCTCCTCAAATTATTTGTGGTTGGGCCTGGAATGTAGCTCAATGGTAGAGGGCTTGCAAAGCATGCATAAGGTCCTAGGTTCAATCTCCAGCACTGGCAAAAAAAATTTTTTTATCTTTTGCTATGCCTTGTAATTTTTTGGTATATGATATACTTGATAAACAGAACTGCTACAAATAGGTCTTCAGAAATGCAATGGGAAGGGAAAGCTATCTATAATTCAGGTTAATTTTCATTCTTTTAGCAAGCCTATTCCCCTTGGCTGTGAACTTCATAGTGTTTTTCAATTTTTTTCCTCTCACTTTAGGTATGGCACAATGGCTAGAGTGAGTATTTCCCTTTTTCTACATGGAAGGCAAGACCTGGCTGGAATTGAGTATTTCTCTTCCTCCTGGTATCTTAAGCTCTAATAATACTTCAGAAGAATAGGCTCTGGTTAACTAGCTTCTCCTGAGGCCAGGCCGTTTTTGAGGAATGGTCTGGTGTATTTCACAATGCGGAGAGCATAAGGGTATTTTTCTCTGATACTTACTGTGGGAACCTGGTCAAACTCCTAGAAAAAAATCTCATGATATCCCTGAATTGTTAGCATGGAGTCTCCAGCAATTTGTCAATTACAGTTCAGGTTTTTCTACTCCTGCTTTGGTTCTCTTGACAGTTTCTGCTTGTGAGTCTTTGCTCTAATAAGCTGGGGCTGTCTGTATTCACTTGCTCCAATCTTGGGTACAATGGTTTGTCTTGGGGCCTCCCCTCTTTGAATCCAAGAAGAGTTGCTGATTTTGCAGTTTGTTCAAACTTTTGATTGTTTAGGATGGTGTTTCAACTTCCAACATCCTTAAATACAGAACCTGAAGGACCTGTGTTAAGAATAGAGTATGGAATTCAAAAGGGCACTGCATTAGTTTGCTAGAGCTGTCATAATAAAACACCAAAAGCTGCGTAGCTTAAAGCAATAGACATTTATTTGCTGGCATTCAGTTCTGGGGGCCGGAAGTATGGAATAAAGGTGTTGGCAAGTCCATGTAAAGGTGTGGTGGAAGACTCTTTCTTTACCTCTACCAATTCTGGTGGCTCCTGGCATTTGTTGGATTGTGGCAACATCACTCCAGTCTGTCTCCCTTACATAGCCTTCTTTCCTGTATCTATTGTCTCTGTGTCCAAATCTCTCTGTTGTTGCTCTCATAAAGTTACCAGTCACTGAATTTAGGGCCTGCCCTAGGACCAGGATGATTACATCCTGAGAGTCTTAAATAATGATATCTGCATAAACTCTATTTCCAGATGCTCACATTTATAAGTATAAGAGGTGCCTAGGGCTTAAACACATCTTTATTGAGGGACACAATTCAACCCATTCAGTAGTAAAGAACCAAGTTAAAATTTTGATGCACTATGGCAGGCTCTACATGATGGTGTACATATGAGAATTGTGGCAAGTTAGATTTGGGTTATATATTTTTTTATTGTTTTATTATTCATATGTGCATACAAGGCTTGGGTCATTTCTCCCCCCTGCCCCCACCCCCTCCCTTACCACCCACTCTGCCCCCTCCCTCTCCCCCCCACCCCCTCAATACCTGGCAGAAACTATTTTGCCCTTATCTCTAATTTTGTTGTAGAGAGAGTATAAGCAATAATAGGAAGGAACAAGGGTTTTTGCTGGTTGAGATAAGGATAGCTATACAGGGCATTGACTCACATTGATTTCCTGTGCATGGGTGTTACCTTCTAGGTTAATTCTTTTTGATCTAACCTTTTCTCTAGTACCTGTTCCCCTTTTCCTATTGGCCTCAGTTGCTTTTAAGGTATCTGCTTTAGTTTCTCTGTGTTAAGGGCAACAAAACTAGCTAATTTTTTAGGTGTCTTACCTATCCTCATATCTCCCTTGTGTGCACTCGCTTTTATCATGTGATGAAAATCCAATGCCCTTGATCTAATGTCCACATATGAGGGAGAACATACGATTTTTGGTCTTTTGGGCCAGGCTAACCTCACTCAGAATGATGTTCTCCAATTCCATCTATTTACCAGCGAATGATAACATTTCGTTCTTCTTCATGGCTGCATAAAATTCCATTGTGTATAGATACCATATTTTCTTGATCCATTCGTCAGTAGTGGGGCAGTTGGCTGTTTCCATAACTTGGCCATTGTGAATAGTGCTGCAATAAACATGGGTGCACAGGTGCCTCTGGAGTAACCTGTGTCACAGTCTTATGGGTATATCCCCAAGAGTGGTATTGCTGGATCAAATGGTAGATCAATGTTCAGCTTTTTAAGTAGCCTCCAAATTTTTTTTCCAGTGGTTGTACTAGTTTACATTCCCACCAACAGTGTAAGAGGGTTCCTTTTTCCCTCATCCTCACCAACACCTGTTGTTGGTGGTGTTGCTGATGATGGCTATTCTAACAGGGGTGAGGTGGAATCTTAGTGTGGTTTTAATTTGCATTTCCTTTATTGCTAGAGATGGTGAGCATTTTTTCATGTGTTTTTTGGCCATTTGAATTTCTTCTTTTGAGAAAGTTCTGTTTAGTTCACTTGCCCATTTCTTTATTGGTTCATTAGTTTTGGGAGAATTTAGTTTTTTTAAGTTCCCTATATATTCTGGTTATCAGTCCTTTGTCTGATGTGTAGCTGGCAAATATTTTCTCCCACTCTGTGGGTGTTCTCTTCAGTTTAGAGACCATTTCTTTTGATGAACAGAAACTTTTTAGTTTTATGAGTTCCCATTTATCTATGCTATCTCTTAGTTGCTGTGCTGTTGGGGTTCCGTTCAGAAGTCCTTACCAATACCTATTAACTCCACAGTATTTCCTACTCTTTCCTGTATCAACTTTAGAGTTTGTGGTCTGATATTAAGATCCTTGATCCATTTTGAGTTAATATTGGTATAGGGTGATATACATGAATCTAGTTTCAGTTTTTTGCAGACTGCTAACCAGTTATCCCAGCAGTTTTTGTTGAAGAGCTGCTATTTCTCCATCGTATATTTTTAGCGCCTTTATCAAAGACAAGTTGGTTATAATTGTGTGGCTTCATATCTGGGTCCTCTATTCTGTTCCACTGGTCTTCATGTCTATTTTTGTGCCAGTACCATGCTGTTTTTATTGTTATTGCTTTGTAATATAGTTTGAAGTCAGGTATTGTGATACCTCCTGCATTGTTCTTTTGACTGAGTATTGCCTTGGCTATTCGTGGCCTCTTGTGTTTCCATATAAATTTCATGGTAGATTTTTCAATCTCTTTAATGAATGTCATTGGAATTTTGATGGGAATTGCATTAAACATGTAGATTACTTTTGGGAGTATCGACAATTCTACTATGTTCATTCTACCAATCCATGAGCATGGGCGATCTCTCCACTTTCTATAGTCTTCCTCAATCTCTTTCTTCAGAAGTTTATAGTTTTCCTTGTAGAGGTCTTTCACATCTTTTGTTAGGTTTACACCTAGGTATTTGGTTTTTTTTGAGGCTATTGTGAATGGAATTGTTTTCATATATTCTTTTTCAGTTTGCTCATTATTAGTGTATAGAAATGCTAATGATTTTTCTATGTTGATTTTATATCCTGCTACCTTGGTGTATCTATAGATGATGTCTAGAAGCTTCTGAATAGAGTTTTTTGGGTCTTTAAGGTATAGGATCATGTCATCTGCAAATAGGGATATTTTGACAGTTTCTTTACCTATTTGTATTCCTTTTATTCCTTCCTCTTGCCTAATTGCTCTGGCTAGGAATTCCTGTACTATGTTGGATAGGAGTGGAGATAGTGGGCATCCTTGTCTGGTTCTTGATTTTAGAGGGAATAGTTTCAGTTTTTCTCCATTGAGTATAATGCTGGCTGTAGGTCTGTCATGTATAGCTTTTATAATGTTGAGTTATTTTCCTTCTATTCCTAGTTTTCTTAGAGCTTTTATCATGAAATAGTGTTGGATCAAAGCCTTATCAAAGGCTTTTTCTGCATCTATTGAGATGATCAAGTGGTTTTTGTCTTTGCTTCTGTTAATGTGGTTTATTACGTTTATTGATTTTCTTATGTTGAACCACCCCTGCATCCCTGGGATGAAGCCTACTTGGTCATGGTGAATAATCTTTTTGATGTGTTGCTGAATTCGGTTTGCCATATTTTGTTGAGAATTTTTGCATCAATGTTCATTAAGGAGATTGGCCTATAGTTCTCCTTTTTGGGGTGTCTTTGCCTGGTTTTGGGATAAGTGTAATACTGGCTTCATAAAATGTGTTAGGCAGTTTTCCTTCCCTTTCTATTTCGTGGAACAGTTTAAGGAGGGTTGGTATCAGTTCTTCTTTAAAGGTCTGATAGAATTCAGCAGAGAATCCATCAGGTCCTGGACTTTTCTTTTTGGGGAGACTCTTGATTGCTGCTTCAATTTCATTTTGTGTTATAGATCTGTTCAGGTGATTAATGTCCTCTTGGTTCAGTTTTGGATGATCATATGTATCTAGAAATCTGTCCATTTCTTTAAGATTTTCAAATTTATTTGAATATAGGTTTTTGAAGTAGTCTCTGATGATTTCCTGGACTTCCATGGTGTTTGTTGTTATCTCCCCTTTTGCATTCCTGATTCTACTAATTTGGGTTTTTCCTCTCCTCATTTAAGTCAGGTTTGCCAGGGGTCTGTTGATCTTGTTTATTTTTTCAAAGAACCAACTTTTTGTTTCATTAATTCCTTGTATTTTTTTTTTTTTTGGTTTCTATTTCATTGATTTCAGCTCTTATTTTTATTATTTCTCTCCTTCTATTTGTTTTGGGATTTGCTTGTTCTTGTTTTTCTAGGAGTTTGAGATGTATCATTAGGTCATTGATTTGGGATCTTTCAGTCTTTTTAATATATGCACTTATGGCTATAAACTTAACTCTCAGGACTGCCTTTGCTGTGTCCCATAGGTTCCAGTAGGTTGTGTTTTCATTTTCATTGACTTCCAGGAACTTTTAATTTCCTCTTTTATTTCATCAATGACCCATTGTTCATTAAGTAATGAGTTATTTAGTTTCCAGCTGTTTGCATGTGTTTTGTCTTTACTTTTGTTGTTGAGTTCTAGTTTTACTGCACTGTGATCAGATAGTATGCATGGTGTAATTTCTATTTTCTTATATTTGCTGAGGCTTGCTTTGTGTCCTAGGATATGATCTATTTTGGAGAAGGTTCCACAGGCTGCTGAGAAGAATGTATATTGTGTAGAAGTTGGATGAAATGTTCTGTAGACATCAAGTAGGTCATTTGATTATTGTATATTTTAGATCTTGGATTTCTTTATTGATTTTTTGTTTGGATGACCTACCTATTGATGATAATGGGGTGTTAAAGTCTCCCACAATCACTGTGTTGGAGTTAATATATGCTTTAGGTCTTTCAGGGTATGTTTGATGAAATTGGGTGCGTTGACATTGGGTGCATACAGGTTGATAATCATTATTTCTTTTTGGTCTATTTCCCCTTTTATTAGTATGGAATGTCCTTCTTTATCTCATTTGATCAATGTAGGTTTGAAGTCTACTTTGTCAGAGATAAGTATTGCTACTCCTGCCTGTTTTCAGGGGCCATTGGCTTGGTAAATCTTCTTCCAGCCTTTCATCCTAAGCCTATCCTTATTTCTGTCAGTGAGATGGGTCTCCTGTAAGCAACAAATTGTTGGATCTTCCTTTTTAATCCATTTCGTCAAGCGGTGCCTTTTGATGGGTGAATTAAGTCCGTTAACATTAAGTGTCAGTACTGATAGGTATGTGGTGATTCCTGTCATTTAGTTGTCTTAGTTGTGTGAAGGTTTGATTGTGTGTACCTAAGTTGAGGTTACTCTCTACTTTCTTGCTTTTTCTTTTCCTATAGTTTGGTGCTGCCTGACCTTTCATGGTTATGTTGGGTTTCACTTTCTGTGTGCAGAATCCCTTGAAGAATCTTTTGTAGTGGTGGCTTTGTGGTCACATATTGATGGAGTCGGTGAGTTCTTGCATTTTCTTTTCACAGGTCTTGAGTTGTTTAATTAAAATAGTTCTTCAGTTTTTACTGGATAGGGTTGACCCTATCCAGTATCATCTCTATAAAATTCTCATTGAGTTCCTGTAGTATGTCTTCTTTTAAACATTCTTGTGGGCTTCATTGGGTTCTTTGGCATAGTTTATCTTCATTTTGCTGGAGTCTGGATCTGAGTATCTGTTTTCTTCATTCCCCTCTGGTTCCTGTACTAATTTTTTGCTGTTGGGGAACTGGTTTCCCTGTGTTTTCTGTCTTCCTATCATTGCCCTTGGTGTTGTTATTGTCCCTGTACTGTGTGCAATTAAGTATTTTCTAGCTTGTAATAATAACAATGGTGATATTTAGGATGGAAGGGTGAGAGGGGATGGAAAGCAAAGAAGTTAAAGGAAAAGGGAAAAACAAATAATGAAGTAGAAAGAATAAAAACAAAACAAAGAGACAAACAAAAAAGTTTCAAAGATATAAACAGGGAGAGACAGTGTACTAATCAACTGTAAGCTGAAAAGGCATTAGAGAGACAGAGAAAGGATTGAAAATAAAAAATAAAAAGAATAAAAATAAAAAATAAGTAAATGAAAGAATAAAAATTATATATATATATATATTAAATAAAATAAAACAAAAGAAAAATAGAAAATAAAAAACCCCCTCCAAATTCAAATGTAATGAAGTTTCAGTCTTAATAATTTTGGTGTTCGTCCCTCAGCCTTCAATCCTGGAGATGGTGCCTCAGATGTTGTTCTGTAGTTGTCCCATCAAAGGGGACGCATAAAGTAGAACAAAACTGCACACACACAAAAAAACAAAAAACCCCACAAAGTGTCCCAAGTTCAAATGCAATACAGTTTCAGTAAGTTTTTCAGCATGCAGGTGTAGTTTGGTTGTTTTCTCATCAAAGGTAGGGAGAGAGAAAAAAAAGAGTCTGGAGACAGTTCTGTGAATGGTATCTGTGGCTGTGGCTTGCCTGCCAGCTGCTGTCAACCTGCTGTTGCTGGTGGCGTTATTTATGCAGATCTCAGGAGTGAGCTTAGCACTCACCTGGCCCTCCAGGCTTCATTTACTCAGAGTTCTCCTGGGCATGAGCCTCTGCTAAAAGCTTTCCCCTTTCCAAGCACACTGGGGGAGGTGACACGGCACCCGCTTTCTCAGGCCTGTGTGTTTATTTACAGCTCACGTGGGAAGTGGGTCTTCCCCCCTCTCCTGTGGAGTTTTCCTCCCTCCACCACTCTCACAAGCTTTCCCGCTCCTGGTTGCTGGGCACGTGCCCCTGCTCCCACCGGAGCCTCTCCGGCCAGGCCCAGCTTGTTTATTTACAGTTCCGGGAAGGATTCCCTTCCTCCCTCTTCCATGCTCAGGGCGCCCCACCCTCTTTGCTATGTGTCTTTGTTGCTCTTATTGCTTATTACTCAGTTTCTCTTTTTCTCCTGGGTGAAGGTCAGTCTGTCCAGGGGGCTATGCTGCTCTGGCCCAGGCTTGTCTGTGGGAGTACCACGGTACCGTGAAGCTCACCTGGTCTGCATCTTCCCAAGCCATCTGGGCACGTGCGACTGGCAGCCCAGGGGCTCTCCTGGTTTCTCCATTTAACGTGAAGTGGAGATTCTCTGTGCCGGCTGGAGGTGTGGAGAGGTCAAAGTTATGCCTGTTCTCGGTGGTTTTGCCTGCAAGGTGTGTCTCCAGCGTCTCTCCAAGATTTCACTATAGGAGGCTCACTTTCTGCTTCCTCCCTCTAGCCGCCGTCTTGGAATCCTCCAGGTTATATATATATATTTTTTGCAGTACTGGGGCTTGAACTCGGGACCTACACCTTGAGTCATTCCACCAGTCCTTTTTTTATGTTAGGTATTTTTGAGATAGGGTCTCATGAACTATTTGCCTGAGCTAGCATTGAACTGCAACCTTCCTGATCTTTGCCTCCTGAGTAGCTAGGATTACAGTTGTGAGCCACTGGCTCCGGCTTGGGTTATATTTTTTTAGAGAGAAACAGCCAGCTGTGGTGATGCATGCTTGTAATCCCTGGTATTTGGGAGGCATGGGTAGGAGGATCTCAGTCTATGGTCTGCTCAGGTCAAAGTGAGAGAGAGCCTATCTGAAAAAGAAATTAAAAGCAAAAGGGGATTCTGTTTAAGCAGTAGAGTGTGAGGCTCTGAGTTCAAACCCCAGTATCTGAGAGAGGTGGAGAGAGATAGATAAATAGATAGATAGATAGATAGATAGATGATAGATAGATAGATTATGGAATTTGCTTATGACAAGATCCCTTCAATTGGAACATTCTTGGTTCTGGTAGTGGATTAGGAAATCTGATGTGGCAGCAGCATGTAGAGAATGGAGAGAGAAGGAAGTGAGAAGTCTGGGGAATTGTCCATGTCAAGGCCAGTGGCATGAAATAGAAGGGAAGGAGAAAAGAGAACTGCACAAGATGTGGCAAAAGGTGAACTGTAAGAAAAGATGAAGATGTATGATTTCTTAATTCTAGAAAGTGGGAACAGAGTCTTCGATGGAAGTGAGAAAGCCAGTGTGTAGAAGAGCTTTGGAAAGAGAGAGCACATCAGTTTTATTCTGTTAAAATGCTGGTAGTATGAGAAGTTGGACACCAAGTAGAATGATGGCATGCTGCAAAGTGCTCCATGTCTGAATGGTTGATAGATACCCTCAGTTAACACTGTTGAGTAGAAATATGAAAGCCACAAGCACAAGCCATGTGTAAGGTTTTGTGGTTGTCACATTAAAAAACCAAAAAAACCCAGATGAAACTAATTTTGATAATATGTTTTAAAATCAACAAGCTAAATATCATTCTAATACACAGTCAATATAAAATATTAGTTATGTTGTATTCTTTTTTTCATGACAGGTCTTTGAAATCTTGTATGCATTTTATAATTACAGCACATGTTAATTTTCTCCAGCCATATTTTGGGAGTTCTATGGTGCTGTATTGGAGGTACAATTGGAGGTGGAGGTAGACAGGGGATTGTAAAGGCCAATTTTAAAAGAGGAAGTAAGTCTGGCAAGGTCTGCATGGCAGAATAGACTGGAGAATGGGATGGTTTTATAAAGGAGAGAATGCTACAGGATAAGGGAATGCAAGAGTATTGGGGAATTTTATTTTGTAAAAGTTTGATTTCCCCATTACTCTGCCTGGCCCCAGAAAAGAGGTGAATTAGTAGTAGTGATTTAATTCATTCTTGTTTTCTTTATTCCTCTATTTGAAATTACCTTGTTTATGTATTTTATCATCTATCTCTCCATTGCTGTAATATAAATCTGACTTCCCTATGACTACTCCCAGAGCAGTACCTCTCACACATTAAGATTCAAGAGATGCCTAAGACATAAAGGCCAAATCACTGCCTGCCAGAATTTACAATATCATTGGTAGAGGAAAATTACAGAGAAGAAAAACAACCTAATATTAGATTTGTAGAGAACTGGACTCCCAGTTAATGATATGGAAAAATGTAGGATATAGAAGTTCAATGAAAGAAAGATCCATAGGGTTTGAAGTAGCCTAGAAAGACAGAGTTGGATTGTGGGCTCTGTCTTATCAGATGGCTGCCCTTTGAATATTTGGAAGGAAAGGAGACTTTCCAGGTACGTGAATGACATGCAAAGGCAGGATGCATGTGGATAGTTTAGTTGTAATAGATATTGAGAAAAATAAGATATCAAACTACAATGGTAGCCACAGAAATTTTTGAGGTATGCTAAGCAGAATTTTAAGAATAGTATTTATTATGATTTGGAGAGAGAAGAACTGTTGGGTAGCTAGTGCAACTGTCTAAAAGATGATAAATGTTAGGCTAAGATGATGCCTTTGGAGATAGGCAGGAAGCAAGGAGAGATATGATAGTTATTTGAGCACTTGCTTCAGTGGACTTTGCTTTGATCTAAATATGCATTGGATGATTGAATGTGTTGCTAAGAACAACTTCAAGATTCTAAACTTAGTTTACTGTGTGATGGTGCCATAGATTGAAGGTTCCTTGTAGCAAATTGCTTTTAGAGGTAGGAACTAAGAGAGGAAAAATAGGTTGAAGTCAAAGTGCTGGAAGATATCCAAGTGGAAATTTCCAGTAAGCGTTGAGATGACTAAGGGATTCAGAGAATGTAGGATCTTTCCAAATCTTCTGTATTTTTTGCCTATATCGAAAGTGTTTACCTTATGTGTTTCCTTGGGGCTTGGTTGATTACATTCTTACGTGTGGTTTGAAGCTCTTCTGGCTTCAGACCTATATTTGTTTTGGGCATGGTTGGAGTAGAGTGCTAACGAGCCCAAGGTCATGAGTTTGATCCCCATAAGGGCCAGTTAGTTTCATGGAGAGGAAAATTGTTTCCATGGTTCACAGATTTTACCCCTAATCCTGTCTACTATGTAGTTTTGTCCCAAGAGGGCCTGGTGAGAAAGTGTGGTGGTTGTGTGCAATCCATTAAAACTACTGGAAGAAAAGTTCCAAGTGGGTTTATGTAGGCTGATTTTGTAGGAAGCTGTGTCTGCCTTCCTCCCTCAGCTCTTGGAACAGAGATCACATTTTCAGAGACAGCATCACGATCAAATGCACGTGGCACTGTCACATGCATATCCACTTACATCTGCCTTCCCACATTCATTTGCTTCTCTGGTAAAGGGCAGTGTGACGATCTAGAAGTGTGTGGTTCTTTGCTTCGTCTGCTTGCAAGTATTTGGATATTATCAGTTTGACTTTGAAAACTGGCTTTCCAGCATACAAATAAACACTGGAGAGTGTGAATGTGTCCAAAAACTGTAAGGAAAATGTTCACCGACAGATTTTCCTTATCTTATCAGACTGATTTGGTTTGCTGGATACTCTTACCGAGAAATCCAAGTCCACACTCAAAACTCTTGTGGAGTAGTCATGCAATGATACAGCATTGAATGTGAGGGTGCTGTGTTTTTTAAAGAAATGATGAGCCCCTAGAAGGCATCTTTGACCCAACTACAGTCACCAGTACTTTCCAGGGTAGCATCTAAAGTCTGTTTCTGTGGATACTGCATTTTCATAAATCAATCCTAGAGGTTCTCAAATTGCTTTTACTGTTGACTGATACACCACAGGGTTGCATAGGAATGACCCTGAAAAGGATTTGGAATAATATTGCATATATCTTGAAAGACTCAAAAGAAATCCTCACAGCTTTAGCAGGACATGAAAATAGGTTCTCTTTTCTTTCAGGGAATTGCAGTTTGCCACATCAAGGATATTACTATTATTTGAAATTATGAAAAAAATTTAAAGGCGAAGGAGCAAGAGACCAGACCATTAAGTACCATCTCAGCCATCAAATATCATTTAATAGGTTACTAAGAATAGGAGTGCTGTCTTAGAAGAATATGCTCTGAAATAAATATGACTAAAAGTAAAAGGCAGAATAAATACACTAATCCACAACTCCATTAAAACTGGTTGAAAACTTATTGGTATTTGGCTTGGGCAAAATGACAAGCAATTGATTATTTGCATTGTTCTTTTAAATTGGTTACATTGACCAGAGTAATTATTTGGCAGTATATAGAGAGCCAGAAATTATCAAGTGAATAGTTAGAAATCACGATACAGAAAGTTTGTAGTTCGGCTTACTGGGCTAGGCTGAGTTGGGGTAAAGAAAGAGAAACAATTATAATGCCACAGCAAGACGACGCTGGACTTGAAATTTTATGTTTGCTTTGTGATGCAAGGATTTGCACCAACACTTTCCCTCTGATTTTGCCAAGTGAGACTCAGATTAGGGGGCAAGGTAGTCACTTGTCAGTGTCAGATAAAATGAGGCCATGAGTCAGAGTATACATAGAAAATGGTGTGACAAAGCCAATGCAGAAAATTCCACCTTGGGAATCTTAGGTCCTTATTTTTCTCATTCTTAATAATGACAGTACAAGCAGTGATAATAAAAGTAATGACAAAAACTCCAGAAACCACACAAACAAGAGCTAATTAGCAGATGAGTGCTAGACAGTGTTAGTGGTTTCACAGCCACAGAGGAACTAGGAACATGAGAATTAAAACAATGTGTTGAGTTTTCCATAAAGCCAAATTCATTCAATGTAAAGAAATACCCTTTATATGGAGAATATATCCTTGACATGTACTTAAAATTTTTTTCCTGGGGGATAGGTGAGGAGGGGGTGAGGTGGCATAAACAATGTATACACATGTAAGTAAATGTAAAAATGATAAAATAAAAGGAGAAAAAATAGAAAAAAAATTAATCTACATCTCCAAAAGAAAAAAAATAAATAAAAAACACTTCCCTTTCCATGACAAATGGTAATGATAGATGATCATTTTTAATGTCTTTATTTTAGCCAAATGATGTGTTTTTGCCATCCTATGTCAATTTCTCCCAATTTCTTTTATTTTATAAAGTTTCACTATTATGAGAGATTTAGAAGTTGAAGAGCTATTGCATGATAATGTTTAATCCTCAGAATAATACGTCAGCTATTACTATTACAACCATTTTATAAAAGAAGAAATGGGGTCTCACAGAAGTTGTTTTAATTTGACCAAAGCACCTGGCTAGAAGTGTCAGAGATGACACAACCCCACATCTGCCCCATTTTAGAATTTATGTTTCTTACCACTACGTTATCCTTATTTGTAAGCACAAACCATTTCATGTATTTAGGTATTTAAGCAGAGAGAAGTTAATGGAGCGATGAAGAGATGAGTAGCTAAATAAGGCAGAGGAGCTAACCCAGAGATTAACAACACCAGGAAGTCACTATGCCTAGAGCTAAAGGGTCACTGAGAGGAGGTAGGTATTTCCATTTGGGAAAAAAAACATCTGGATAGATCTAGGTTCATCAGGAGAGACAGTGTGCTTCTTGGGCTGTGGGCAGGGAGCATGGACAGAAGAGTGGCAACTTCTGCTGCTGAAGATGGTACTGTGAAGCAGAGAGAGAAGGGGACCATCTTTTGCTTGTGCCCTACATTGGCTACTCTTGCTCAAAGCCTAGAGACCACAGGTCCTGTAAATGTTCCTTGTGAAGCAGAGCAGATCAAGGGAATGTTGGGAAGTAGATGTGAGAAAAAACAGGTAAGCAAGGAGCATATTCTCACATAAATCTGTAACGAATTATTTCACTGCAGCTTATTGAGGTCTAGAGATACCAGAAGAGACTTTTCAATAGTAACTGTCTAAGACAATCCATTTGGCTATGGGAGAGGAAACGGAATGTCTCTATTTCCAAATGACCTTTAAAGCAGAGAGAGGATGAAGAAATAAAGAGAGAAATTTGACTTTGGAGGTAGCTCCAACTTTTACAAGGGTGGCTGCAGTAGAAGTTCTGGGCCAAATAAGATAGAAAAGCACAATCCTGGGTTATGCTTCTGCTTCTTAGTGCTGTCTCCTTCCACCGCTTAAGCAACAACGTGCTCCCTTTCACCTTTTAGAAATTTGGGGTTGGGAAGAACAATTCCATGTTTATGGGGTGGAATGATGAATGCAACTTCAGCACTCCTATAGAGAAGTTGCCATGATTAGAGGCTCTGACTCCCAGGAGACCCTCTTTACTGTCCCTTCTGAAAGAGGCTGGAGGCTAGGCTTACCCACTTTACTTTAAGAAGTAAAGTAGAGTTAGGATATTATAGAACACTTACTTAATCTTTAACTGTCCCTCTTTTTAACTGAACAGTGGAACCTCCTGTCCAGGCCACATTGTCTACCTAACTTGAAATCCAAGGTCAAATTTTACTTCTGATGTACTGCTTTAATTGTCTCAAATCCAATTTACATCTGTTTCTGTTTTTAGTGATTGCTTTATTCTTTTCAAAGTCATCTCATCCCATCTCAGGGTGAAGGAAAGAACATTTAGAAACCAGATGTTGTATTAACCATAACCATTATCCTTTATTGGATGTCAAAGAGGTTTAATCTGTACCCATAAGCAGGTAAGGAAGAGACCAGTTTTCAGCTCAGCTCTAGACTTAGGATTCATCACTGCAGAGAGAGGAAAGGCCTTGCCATCCATCTGCCACTATAACCCAGGGGAGATTATAACTAATAATATCTCAGGGGTTCAACTATATTAGAGTCAAAGTACCCCCCTTTTTTTTTACAATGAATATTTTATGATATGCTGTTTAATATCCCAAAGAGAAATTCAAAGACAATATTAAGAAACACAATTTCCATAGAAAATCATTGCAATGATGTCAGGATACAATTTCAGGAAATAAAATGAGGCCAGTATGGTGGCTCAAGCTTGTAATTTCGTCTATTTGAGAAGCAGAGGTTGGGAAGATTGTGGTTCCAACCTGGTAGAGAAGTAGAAAGTTCTCAAGACCCCATCTCAACCAATGGCTGGGTTTGGTGGTATATACCTGTCATCTCAGCTCTGTGGGGAAGCACAAATAGGAGGATTATGTTTCAGGCTAGCCCAGGAATAAAGCAAGACTTATTTCAAAGTAACCAATTCAAAACAAAACAACCACCCCCCAAAACAAGGGCCATTGTAGTGACTCAAGTGGTAGAGCACCTGCCTAGCAAGCATTAGCCCCTGAATTCAACCTGTAGTACTATTAAAAAAGAAAGAAAATGAAAAGAGGTTAAAATAAAATAGCACACATTACAAGATAGAAATGCTCAGACACAGCTCTTTCAAAAAACATGATGAAGTAGTCCAATGTCTGTAGCATGTAGAGAATCATGATTGTGAGTGCCACATGTGCAGACTGATACAGGTACAGAAGAGACAGTTTGGAATAGCACAATGGGCATTGCCATTGTTGATGTGATGGTGGGCCATACAAATGGTGGGCAACACTTGGTAAATTTCCAAACAAAGGATAGTATATCCTTTCCTTAACTTACAGGGTAATTGCATTCCCACCAAATTCAGTTTAGGTTAAAATCATGGAAAAATATTTTGAGCTTATAAATAAATTGAAGTTACGTTCTAGAGCTACAAGAAAAGTCTGAGGGCCTAGACATGCCCAACAAATGCTAGTAACACTTTCCCCAGTCATTGCCAACAACCCCAAGTGTCCCCACATGTTTTCAAAATACCATGTCGGTCTATGCTATTCCTACCGGGGCCCCTGACCATGCTATGACTGAAGCTGTTTTAAAGGGAAGAGACTGTGGTAAGGGTGCATTTTTTTCTCTGGAAGCTTTGATTCAACCATTTCTCTTGAGATCACACTGCCTTTGATAAGCTGTCGAGGGATAAGCAGCTGGATTTTCGCCAAGGCTCTTGCTAAGATATTCTTTATGATCAACTTGTAACTTTGCTCATGTGGAAATTGTTTATGCCTAGATCGTATGAGGCGCCAAGGCATAACCTTGCTTTCTGAGATCTTCTGAGATTGGTTTACCCTTGAATGATCCAAACACAGTGCAAAGCACTGTCAAGAAATGACATTGCAACCTGAATAAGTGGAGGAGGGGCAGTGGGAATGTTGGAAGCCCAATTAGGTACATTGGCTGCTGTGCAGAAATGGTTATTTATTTTGATAGTATCAAACTCAAATATGGTTTATCACTCAAAGATATAACTGGCAATATTTCTGCCCATAGCATAGAAAACAAAATTTGAATGAGAATCTATTAGTCAGTATATACCATGCTGTTCCTAAGTCTGGGTTGTGGCATAAATGACAAAGTAGTAAAAACACAGGTTATATTATCTTCAGCTCTATATTCAAGTTTTTTTTTGCCTGTTTGTTATCCCCATTTCTAGTCTTTAAAATACAGTTCATAGTAGTGACTGATACACAGGGTTTTTTTTTTAATGAGGATGAATGAGTAAGACAAAATAGGTAGATCTGTTGGCATAGGGACTGACTTCCAGTTGCCCTCAGAAAATATTAGACACCATTATGGTTATACTGGTGGTAATATTCACTGATAGAGATCCAAAAGGAAGAAAACAATGTTATTTTTAAGAGAGGCAGTGATTTGACCAAGATGACCTTGAAGGAAGATGAAATTCCTCTAAAGGTAGAATTTCTCTTTTGTTTTGGAAAAAACACCTTTTGTATATATTCAGTAGTAAAAGGCCTGAGCCAATCCTGCTCCAACACCTATGGGCAAAGCCATGATGGAGGAAGATTGCTTGGCAGAAGAACATAACAGAATTTTCTTTCTAAGGAGAACGTAAGGATTGGGTGGGAAGTATTGTAGCTCCTGGGGGAGTTACAGAAGAGAAAGGCCACAGGAGTCCTGTGGAAAGCCAAAAGTTCTTTGATGGATTTGTGGTAATAGTGATGTTTGACACTAAGTTGGAAGCTGTATTCTACTGTGTGCGTTATTGCCTCCCACTGCGTTATCTATGAATCCTTTAACAAAAGGGTGTAACTAGATTAGCTAAGTATGACTAGAGGAAAAAGGGTATTACCTAGGGTGGAGAAGACCACCCTAGAAGACCATGGACACAGTTGATAAAATACCAAATGCATGGATAGAACATTGGGAAGAAGAGGGGCTAAAGAACATTAGTTCAGGGAAGAACTATGGAAATGGTGAAGGAGTGAATTGGGAGTCTGGATGAGCTGAGCTACCAATAGTCATGTAGAAAAATATGTGTTATTTCCTTAAAACCAAGTACAAAGCTTATTGGTCTTTTAAAAAATATTTGAGTAACTTTCTAAATAGTTAATGGCAGGTTAACAAAAAGGAAAATGGAATTAGATGTTTTACACAAGGGGAAATTTCTAAACTTTACATCTTGTATGTCTACAAAGGCTGTTGTCAGTTTGATATCTGCAGTATAAAAGTATTAGAAAGATTTATTGAAATAACAACTCAAAGCTGAGAGATCACATTCTTATAAAATTTCTTGGTAGGGGAGTGTATTAAATGCTATTTGTATGTTGTGTAGCCTCTATGATATGTTTGGAGCTTTTGTCAGAAAATCTTTTCCCATGAACTTTGCATCGTGGATTATAACTCACTGTTGGGACACAGTGAGTAGGGTCAGTCTCATAAACCTACTTTATTCTTCATGCATACTTATATTCTTCAACTCATACATCTCTTATGCATTCTTTGTACAAGTTCTTTCAATCATGTTTATTTTTAACTATAATCTGTAAGTTCTATAAGCTAGCTCCATCTGGTTGTATGATTAGTTTAATTTTTCTAAGTAAGTTTTCATGTTTATTTGTTGCAATGAGCTTAATTAATAAAAATGCTATCTAACAGTGGACTTCTTAAGGAATGACATGTTGTACCAACATTATACAAAAGAATCAATTAATCAAACATGATTAATTTTAATGTAATTACTAAAGAAAGATATACCATTTTATTATGACACTCTAGCCATACATTTTCAAAATGTGCTTATTAAACAATAAATGTAAGATAATGATTCAGTTAGTTACATTTTTAGAAGTCATTAGGATTGATATTCCTTTGCCATAAATGAATTGAATAATAATTTCAAATACAATCAACTTAATTTAATAAAAATATGCTTTTGAACTAAAACAGATACAATGAATGACCAATCATTATTTTCTGGTTTCGAAGTAGCAAGGAAAACTAATTCAGTGTCTGTAAGTTTATTTATCACACTTGGCCTATAAATGTGATAAAAATACATGAAGCAAAATACATGATGTAATCCCAATTCTCATAGTTCATTAACTCTCTTTGCAAAAAAAGAGATCTGACATGCTATTTGGGGCTTTTATGTCAACCAAATATAAGCTGCATGGTGTTTTTGATATTTGGAAGAGACATTTTAATGATACATCTACACAGATAGAGATGGGAATAGACAGTTCAAGGTTTCAGGGTCCCTCCTGCTGTGTGTTTAGCAGCAGGTATAAGATAAATATTCAAATAAAATCAGATTAAGGGATCAACAGAAGTGACTTTGCTATGAGTTTGGGAGTGGGATCAGTGGGTAGCTTGGAAGGGATTTTAGAATGTTATTTTCATTTTTTCTACTTTACATCAGTGCATTTCGGGCAAAAGAAATGAGTAATGTTGGTTTTTAGGCCTGGGCAATTTAAACCAAGGCAAATTCTAAGGATTGTGAAAGGTCATTTTGAAGGTGATTCAGCCTGAGTTTTTAAGTAGGAGAAACTATTTCCATCTCAATTGGCCAATGACATTCGTACCTTTTTTTTTTTTTGAAAAATTTAAAAGCAGAAAAATTTCCTTTTAAATCCATATCAATAACAGTTGAAAAATAGGGAGAGAAAGGACCATTTTTAAGCTTAGTGTACTCATACACCAAGGGAACATGTGAAATGCAGTTTTTAAAAAGGTTCCTTTAATTCTAGGGTTTCAGCCTTGTTCAGCCCTCTATAAAATTCTGAAGCGGATATTTAAAAAAAAAAAAAATAAGGACTTGGAGGAATAAAGATGTTTTCAAAAATCCCCTGGGTCTCTGTCTTACCTGTGAGAGTTTTGTTCCAGATAAGATTTGCTGATTTCAGTTGATACTTTTATCCTGTACCGTGTGTACTTAAAGCTTCAGACAGTCTTTTTGTTTCCTTTTTTTAAATAGAAATCACACAAAAACATATCTATGTATCATTTTCTAATACCTAACAGGAAAATCTTATAGAATATTAAAATAGCCACAAGCAAATATATACTATTGGATTAAACACTAGCATTGAAAACAAAACAAAAAAACCCCAAAGAATCAACAAAATTTCTTTTTGTTTTTGCTTTATGATCATTGCAGGGGAAGGGCATATTCACAATTCTCTATTGTATTGTAAAGTAAATGATGCCATAGCAGAAGTCAGATATATCTTTTGAAAACATTGGTGGGAAAGCCCATGTGATTTAAATGGGAATGCTCTTTCTATGAGGAGAGCCAAACAGGTTCTACTCTAATAAATTAGGACAATCTTTTAAGATTGAAAATAGAAAAACATTTTAAATAGTCTGATTCAGTAAGTCAAACATACATTTCTATCTAGACTATAGTTTAAAGAGTCTATGTGGGATTAATTTATCATCCTTCATTCCAATATGAAAAAAGAAGAAAAGGACCAAGTTATTTTGAACATTAAGATATTCTTAAAGACTATATAAAGAAAAAGCAAAAACCCAAAAACAAAAAACCAAAAAATCTTCACAGATTGTTAGCCATCTCTTTCAACAATTTCTTGTAAGTTCTCTTTTTTGTTAGTAGATAACCCCCATCTCATGAGGAAATACTTTCCAGCATGTCCCAATGAGATTTGTGATTGTTTTTTTTTTTGAGAGTGACTGCTCTTTGAGATGTGTGTGTGTATGCATGTGGAGGGAGAATGTCTTCTACAAAGTGGTAGTCAACACCAAAGAACGCTCAAGGAGGATGCAGCAGAAGGTATTTTTAGTAGTAGGTGAACCTATGTATTTTTTCTTTTTGTTTTTATTTTCTCCTCTTGCTGAAAAAGTGTTTTAGAGCAGAGCGCAAGCACACGCGCACGCATACACGCGCACGCACACACACACACACACACACACACAAATCCTCTTTTTAGTTTTGCTATTTGCTTATAAGATCTTCCCTCCATTTTTACTCCAAATTCTTCATTAAAGTGTTCAGATTGGAAAATATATTGCTAATTTTGTTCAGCTTGAGAGCCAACAAAATAATGGAGCCTTCTAATTAAAAAAAAAAAATCCATCTTCTGTCCCTGAACCCCCAAACTCACAATTTGGTGAACAATATTCTACTTGTAAGTGATAAAAAGTTGAAAGGTGATGGTGACTAGATCTAATGCTATTTTACTAAGCCATCTATCTATAGAATTGTTGTTTTCATACTTTAAAAAAATATGTCTATGCTTTCTTTTTTTTTCTTTTCTTTTTTTTTAGTCAAGTACTTTCTTAAAGAAACAATAGCACCACATTGGCATAGCCGGCCAAACAATAAATGGGAAAGCAAAATATGCTACATCTTTCATGTCTAGTATTCTCCCAATTGCATAAACTAGTAAGAGAAACCCTGGAGCCACAGGGCACTAGACAGTTTGATCTACACAAGCATTGACATTCCAAGGAGGGGAGGATTCTCAAAGGAGGCCTGGCTTTTTTGTTGTTTTATTTTAAACCATATTTTTAAAGGAAGTGTTTTCTTTTCAATATTCCATTGGACTCAGTGTGAGTAGGTATATGAGGGTGTGTGTGGGGGGGTGGGTGTGGAGAGAGTTTTTCTTTTACCCTAGAAGGGCAGATTCTGATGGAAAAATGCATTAACTTTTTCAGAGTAACACCTCATCTTAAGATGTTCAAATAATGCTTTATACTATTTGGGGAACTGGGATCAAAATTTGATATAGGTACTGAATATTTGTTAATTAAATTGGAAATGAAGTCTTACTAGGTGAAAGCTCACGCTCACCAATGGTTGCTGTTCTCTTGCCTTGTTTCTAAGTTCTAAAGCAATGTAACGCCATAGCAAAGCTTACAAAGCTTTGAGTTAAAGTTTAGGGTTCTTCCTTCTATCAATCCTGGGTCATTCTCCTGTGACATTGGATTATCAGTTGACTTCCAGAGTTTATGCAGATTTGTCTTCTAGTGTTAATTCATTTGAAAGTAAAATGGTGTGTTAGTACAATTAATTTTTATTAGTTGATTTATGATTTAGTTGAAGAGGATTTTGATTGAAAAATGGTTAAAAAATAACATGGTATTTCCTATTTAAGCTTTTGTGCATAATAAATGAATAAAACAGACCATAGACACTCAGAATTGCCATACCCAACTATGTCAGGAAACCCATAATTCTGTGGAAGGTTATAAAGTTTTTCTGGGAGTCAGCAATTTAAAAAGGTATACATTGGAAGCATGAAATAAAATTCAGAAGTGCCATCTTGGGGGAGGGTCCAGCATCTCCTTCCACTACATGTCTGGAAAAGAGGCAGAGGGTGATTCTTTTACATCTCTTCATAGTGATCAGGGGCTCCATTCAAAGGGAGTACTGAGGACTGGGAATTAAGATGCTCGCAGGCTGAACAGCCACACTCCATTGACTGGGATCCTCTTTTTGCATCTCTTCAGAGAGCCAGATCCCAGAAGCCACTTTTTTTAACCTTCCTGTTTTCTGAACTTTGAGGCAACTCAGTGAAGGAAAACTAAAGATGTCATTTCATTTTTCATTAACATTTCACAAGTATATAAAGGATAAAATTTGCATAAGATAACCAAACTGCTGGCTTTTCACTAAAAACTCTCAGGCAGATAAAAAGATTTAAATGTTCGATAATTCATTGATCTAAAAAGAAAATCTTGATCCATAGAGGGGGAACATTTGTGAGGTAACCATGAATTACTTGTCTTCATCACTGAATTTTCTTGATACCAGTGTTCAGTTGAATGTATAAGACACATCCACAGAAAGCTACAGGTCACTCTTCTTAGTGGCCATGAGGGAAACTTCAGGGTTGTGAAGGAAATTTTTGCAACTGTTGTTAGCATATCTTAACAAAATAAAATTAGTATATGTATATACAACCAAGAATAAGAAGTGAAGCCCACTAAAAAAAGAAACTTCATTACTTCTAATTAGATATTATTTCAGTATTTAAAATCTTGGGTCATTTCTATTATCTAAAGAAAAGGAAAATGCATTTCTCAAAGTGAATAGAGTATCATTTATAATATTAAAAGAGGTCTTAATAGATTGATAGTAACTGCCTGGAAGAATAAGTGAGCATTAACAAATAGAGTAACTAACTACCCTATCACTGGTAGAAATCTTTTTGTTTTTCTACTTTTTCCTTTTCTTTTCTCTCTTTTCACTTATCTTCATATTCTTAAGTTCAAATGCAGAATTTAAAATCAAATTGTTAAGTCAAATGTGTCTTCTAAAAGAGATTGAGCTGTGAATTTTAGCAATTAGTCATCCAATTGTTAGTTGGATAGCTTCACTGACAAGCACTAGAATATTAGGTGGTAATGCTTCTCTACCAATGATTTGTGTGAATATGTTGCTTATAAAATTCCTTGCATCCAACAATTCAAGGGCTCTGATGTTGTATCCTCTTAACCCAGGGTAAAAATCTGAAGTGTTATCTTTTAATCCTCATACCACCCCTTTGAGGTAGGTAGATGACATATTGCCCCCACTTTGCAGATGAGGAAACTGAGGCACAGAGAGGTGAAATGACTTGCCCAAGGTCACACAGTTCGAGTCCAGGATAGAGCTGGCAGGTGTTTGTTGCTTCAGTGATAAAAAGAAAACAGGATTGTTAAAATTCCTAGCCTTCTGCTATTTCTATTTCAAGGCTCTTCTCTGGACTTGCCGGTCAACTTTACATCACTGGACTTTGCGTCTTAAGTTCCTCTCAGAAGGCATAGTTAGGGACATTTTGCCTTCTTTCCCAAATGGATTTTTCAGTTTCCTTCCCCTTTTGCCCCCTTTGGCTCCAGGCTTTCCCTTTTGTTTTGCTTTCACCTTTTACCATTTTGACCAGACTCTTTCATATAACAAACTACAAAATAGCACCATTGTACTAAAAAACAGAGTTTTACATACTGTTTGATATATCCTGTATTACTGATATGCTAAATTTACATAGTGCTCTATATGGAAAAAATTAAAGAGAAGTGACTAATCAGGTTGTACACTAACTCATTTGAAGGAACGATTGAGCATTTAAGAGACTTTCTATGTTTTGAACATAGATCTAAAAATGGTTGGCCTCAAGTTGCAAATATTTGCATTATTTTTTTGTAGTATGATGTGGGAAAATAAAGATTCATGTCTAAAATAAATGCATCCAACTTATATTTGGTACAAACGCCACAAATGGAATCATGTGGATTAAAAATTTGTGGGCCCCTTGGCCACTCCTGGCTACTGCTTTTGCGGAGGCCAAATTTAGCAAATACAAATGCTATGACAGGAGGTGACACGGAGACAAGACTGTTAGACTGTAAAACAGTTTATGACGTGTAGAAAGATGTGCAAATAAGAAAACAATTCATAAACCACTTAGACAAGGTTGCTGAATGAATGACTCCAGCAGCCAAGATTCAGAGAGGAATTTAGTGCAACTGGATCTATACAACACCCATGCATTTGTGGATCTTGAGAGGCAGGGACTAAGATATATATATATATATATATATATATATATATATATGTATATTTCTTTATAGAACATTATTGATAAAGGATCAACAGTCATCTACCAACTCCAGGACCATTTTTGCAAGATGCAAAGCTTTGAACGATCACTCCTAAAGACAATGTTGGGATGTTTACTTATGTACTTGTGTATTTCATTGGGGGAAAATGCCCATCTCTGAAGTGTTATTAAACTTATTATTTTTTTTTTTGGTAGGTGTTCCAATGTTTCACAGGTAACTCGCGCAGAGCCAAGGATCCTGCGGTGACATGTCCTTCTTCACTCCTCAGGAAGGTCTTCCTACATTCTGTAGTTCTTGTTTCCTGCACTCCCTCTACTTGTGTTCTTCAAATGTACCTCCTACAAATAAGAGAGAAAAGGTGACATTAATTTGATAAGAGTTTATATACTCATTTGTATCTTTAAAAAGTAATTTATGTTTTAAATTGTATATATTATGGAGTACAACTTGGTAGTGATTCAATGTATGTATACAACGTGAAAGAACAGAGCAGTTAGCACTTTCATCTTAAAAATTTATCATTTCTTTATGCTGGGAACCCACAAACTCTGTACCAGTTCTTCATAAAATAAAAATAAATTGTTGTAGCTATAATCACCCTACTGTGCTGTAGAAAACTAGAACTCATCCCCCTAATTGTATCCAGCTATTTCTAACATTGGATCTCAACCTTTTATATCTTTTGCCTTACCAATCAAATTGAAAGGAGTTTTGAGCCTTAGTTTCTTTGAGAAAGACTTATGTAGTCATCCCAAATTTTAGTTAATTCTTCAACTAAGCCTCACTTGGGCTACTTCTATGTACACCTGGTGGTGTGGATATCATAGGTTGTTTATGATCATAAGGTGAGGAATAAGGGTAAAGAATTAATGTACATAACAGCACTTATACTAGACTGACACAAGATAAACACAACGTAAGTCCTAGCTGTTATACCCAGAGATGTGTTTCTACCCATCTGTGTCTATCATAGACTCATTGCTAGGAAGGGAATCCTAAAAATTCCAGTCTTCTGGCCTGTGGCATCTTTTTCTAGTGAGAAAAAAATATCAATCAGATTCTGCAGTTTTATGCTTTAATTTTTGGAAAACAGGGTATTTGTTTTTCTTTTGTTCTTTCTTTCCTCTCTGGAGAGAGGCAGAATTTTAAAAACAGAAGACTGGGAAGTTTTATAAAATCATAGACATCCTGAGCTGATCTCTTTTATTTTGTAGTGATATGAACTTGTACAAGTAATAATAGTCCCTGGTGCCTCAGTTTCTTCATCAATAAAATAAAGTAATAATGGTATTTGCCTTAGGGTATTAAAGGTTGAAGAGTTAATGTACATAGAAGCACTTATACTAGGACTGACACATGATAACACAAGTATTACTGTTATTATTATTATTTACTCGTTTCTGCTCTTATGTCATCTTTACTGGAAAGTACCAATTCCAAGGCCAAAAATCTTGAATTCATGGCTTTGGTGCTACCATTCACTCAACAATCTAGGGTATTATTATAAAAATACTGAGTTTTGTTTTGAATAGAAACCCTACAAGGGCAGAAACTTGTCTGTCTGTTCTCTGTTACAGCTCCAGTGCCCAGAACAGTGACTGGGATGCTTAATAAATACCTGTGGGACAAATTAAAATGAATGAACGAGTCTGAGGGACCCCCTCATGATGCATAGAACCAAGTCATTGTACTTTTCTTATAGTTTTTATTTTAGTCTTGAATATATTTAAATAGCAAAGTAGTTAGATAAATGAGTATGAGTTTGAAATAAAACTGAGAAGAAAATGGCTTTTACATGTACACACTGACAGTACTTCTTTGCTTGGTTTTACCTCTTGGCAAAGGATGTAATGGACAACTATTGGTACAGAAGGAGGTATCCCTTTATCCTTACAACACATTTCCATCAAGACCAAAACCAATACTTCTCCCATGATGTCTGGAATCTCTAAGCTTTTCCTGTGGCAAAGGTAATGAACACCCACTCAATCATGATGACGTTAGGAGTGTCAGACCTGAGACCTGGAGTGGGTGAGCAGATTTAATACTGAATCTGGGGAGAAACCACCTGCCATTCCTTGGAAGTAATACCTACTTGCCAAGATTCATAGAGATTTGGCAATATTTCTTAAACATGTTGTTCAGTTCTACCTGAGACAGGAGAGTTTTACTACTGAGTCTGTCATGAAAAGCAGATAGAACTATATTCTGTTTTGATGAAATGGAAGGAAGGAGGCATTGTTGTTTAAATACATGTATGAAGATAATGAACTCAGTGGCCATTACAAAAAAAATGGTATTGAGAAGAAACTGGGCACTTATAGAGTAGCTACAAATGCCATTTGTTTAAAATCCTGGCATTTTCCCTCAAATAGCATATAGCATTTACCAAGTCCATTTAACATGCATTTGTTGCTGTGCAAAGCATCTACCAGTAAACTTGTATTCCTAGTCTTGTATCCTTTGCTTTCTTCCAGTAGTTTTCTAGAAAAATGAAAGAAAGATGCATGGGACCACACAGTAGAATTACTAATGCTCCCAAGGTCCTCAAAACACTTCTGTGTGGATCTCCTGATGGTATAGGGCTCGTCAAAGTCCCCAAATAGCTTTAATTAGAGATACTACTTCCTGTCAAACTACTAACTGATATAACTATCAGGAAGCAAAATACACTAATTTGAGTTTTGTCTTTTATACTTTTTCCTAAGCATCCTAGCTTAGGGAAAAAAAAAAGATTTTTAAGAATCTGAAATCCTCAAATTAAGAAAATGCTCAAGAATGAAACAGTAACAATGCAAAGAAAGCCTCATGAGCTGTCTAATCACCAGTTTTCCTCTCTAGCTGAATCAATTACAGACTTGTAGAAGAAATCATTCGAGCATCTTCTGGGCTTCATTTTTCAAATTTATGAAGGCTGTAGAAAAATAATTGCAGTTAGATTGACCAATCATATAGATGTTTATCTTCTGATTCTTTTTTTTTTTTTAACAGAAGGTAAAGTTGAGCAGAGGTATCTTCTGTCTCTTTCTATTTTAGCATCACAGCAGAGGTATGGGCTGAAACTCACCCATGGCTACTCCAAGAAGCATGGTTCTCATGCGCACACGTTAAGTGGAGGCCATTCAAAACCAGCTGGAATGTCTTCTGGTTTGCATTTGGCTCACTTCCCAGGCTCTCACATGTGACTTCTTTGTTGCAGACAATAACAGTGACAAAACAAAAGCACTCAGGGACTTGGTCTCAGTTGCATCTGTTGCTTTGCTCATTGTCTTAATTTAATTACTCCAGCCACCCTTGACAATGGGCGACAAATGGAGGTACATTAGAAGCTGCGGGCCTCAGAGCTGGCACCATCTTCAGTGCACTTCTTCAAGGGTTATGAAACTGTCCCACATTCAGCCAAGCAAAAACTTTTCACTTCAACAGCTTGTCCAAGACAAACAAACCAGCTGAAACTGTTTCTAGTATGCAACTAGACAGATTTTTGAAAGGAAAACAGTAGTGAGTAAATAGTGTTTCCTTTTGACACCAGGGAAGGTAAGATTGTTATTTTTTTTTAATGTTGGTCTTCCAGTTCACTGGAGTTGGTTGAAGAAATTTGTCCTTCTGATGGAGAGGTTATCCAACTCATTAGGGAATAAACTGGGGAAGGGATTAATTTGCAAAGTACTGTTATTACACATTATGTACATATGCCCTGAAGAGCCTGTTCACTTTCTCCTGTTCCCTCTTGGTTCTTATTCTTGCTCCAAACGTTCCTCTGAAAAGGTTTCCACAGCCTTTTAGATGAAGAAGATCACTGAAGGCTAATAACAATGACAATAATAGTAATCTTGCCCAGCATCTGAAGAGGCTTCACAGTTGACTGAATACTTTGGCTTCTCCCACCCACTTGGTGAGGTGATATTATTCACATCAATCCCACATCCAAGCTGAGGCTTGCTAAGAGTTAGTGATGTGCTTGAAGTTACATAGGAACAAGATGATATACCTATAACTGAAGTAATAATAGTACCCATTACTTGAATATTTACTATGTGATGAGGATTAAATCATGCGTATTCATTGTATATGTTTTCTGATTTAAATCTTAGGGATAGGTACTAGTAGCTTGACCATTTGACTTTTAAGGACTCTGAAGCTTCAGTAGGGTAGAAAACTTGCCTAATTTCTTATAGTGAAGATGGGATAGTGGTTGGGATTTGCTCCAGTTCCTTCTGACTCTGGAGCTGATTGGCCACTCTGCTAACTACCTTCCCAAGAGGTAAAACAATACCTGATACCCCAGCATCAAAATCTCTTTCCAATAGCAAGTGAGAGATGTCATGAGGGACCCATGATGCCAGCCAGTGGCAGATGCCCGTTTAAAGAGAAAGCAAATGCCTTGGGGGTAGAAGACTTGAACTTAGGAGGGTGGGTGTCCTTCCTTACCACTAGTGTCATTTGGACCCTATTTGTATGGTTATTTATAGAGGTCTCATAGCACAGTATTCAGTTCGCAAAAGTGAACTCCCTGCTGGATATCATAACTGCTTCTTTCTTCTTCCCTGTCTTTATGAAATTTTGCCTAAGAGACAGAATCTTAAAGAAGAATGATAATAGGCTCTTTAAATTCTGGGGAGGAAGCAGTAATAGTTTCAATAGACTATATTTCCATCTCCACCCACTCCAAACAAGTTAAGTATTGTGTGACATAAAGTCTAGGAAAAGCCCAGCATCCTATAAAAAATACTGGGGAAACACAGTCTAGCATGGAATATTAGCAGCCTATTGTACAGTATAAAGTACTAACTTGACATTGACCTTCTCCCTAAAAGGGCAAAACAGGGAGAAAAGAGCAGTGTGATTGAGATGGCCCAGACATGAGCTCTTCACTTGTTCAAACTATATGCTATAGGTCTTTTGCTGGGTTGGCCGGTTGCATGTGAAACTGTGGAGGATGATTTAGATGTCTCAGAATCAACTTTGATATCTTTTTACTTCAGGGAGTCACAAGTTCAAATTCCAGGAGAGTTAGGTCAGTCTTTCATTTTGGGGAGCCACTCTGAGTGAGTGTCACGCAATCTACTCAGCACTTTGGGATGTCGCTTTAAAACCAAAAGACAAGGTGCACAATTGGAGAGACCTGTACTCCTCAGATATGTGTCTGCCTCTTATGAAGAGTAAGAGATGACATATTTACTAGACACAAGATTAGTCTTGTCCAACCTCATATTGTTTTCTGGAAACTACCGTAGCCCATCTGTTTTTGGGGTGGGAAAGGCTATTTTTCCCCTACGACTTCCCCTTGCTCACAATAGATTGGCCCCTCTCACAAGCTAACAGACTGAGCGTGGTGGGGATGCCAAGGCAGACCCGTTCCTGGGAAACACACTCCTTTGCTGATCGACTTTGGTGCAGTCTCCCTGATAGCTTTGCTGTACTTTCCTTGGATCTTATAGTTGATGAGGGCATTTTCACTCAACTCCTTTCCCTCTCTTCTTCACTCAGGGTGAGGTTTACATCACCATCTGATGGTTTGCTCAGGCCTTGAAATCTCCTCCTATTTCCTTTCACACAAGCATTCCTTCTAATAAAATTCTTGCTCATTTGGCCCCCACTTGATCTTTTCTTTATCATGCCTAGTTTGGACACCAGCTCCTTCACAGCAATTGTGTGACCTTTGGCAATCATTGCCTTGTTCTTATCAATTTCCTCTTCTGTAAATTAAAAGAATGGGGTGAGAACACCAAACTCAGCCATTATGTTTGAATGCTAAAACCCTTATACATTTACCTGGCAGAAGGAAATCGCTCCAGTTATGTGTTAGAGGGCCTGCAGTCAAGGATACTTGACAGATCTATTTTGTGAACTGATAGCAACATCAATGTATTTTATCTTGTGGGTAGTTAGAGTCCACTGTGGGTCAACCTTTGTTGGAGCTTTAGTGTAAATTCCGTCGTTTAGTAAAGCACTAAACGATAAGCTTCTTGAGGAAGGTAGCATGTTTTCTTTACCTCTGTATTCTCCCCAGACCCAAGCATGATGCTTTGATTTAAATTTCCTGCAGGAGTGATGGCATAGAGTTTAGGTCAATAGCAAGCATTGCATGGTCACTTGCTTCTTGTGCTCTGTAAAGAACAAATATCACACAACCTTTTCCTGTCTCAGAACTGACAAATGGCAGGTTATGGAAGAGTAAATATCAACTAAGAAATGCAAGAGGGAGTGTGATGCCGGGTTAACACACTGGTGTCCATCTTAGGTTCGCAGTCTAATTTGGCTTCTTGTTAGAACAAGACATTGGCAAGGCATTTAGCCTCTCTCAGTCTGAGTTTTCTTATCTGTACAATAGGAATAATTATAGTGTTTACCCTGCAGGCCTATGGTGATTGAATGAGGTGATTTATTGTAGCCCTTACCATAGGGCATGTGCCTAATAAATGTTATTAATGTCTCTTAAGAAATAGTTACTATTGTCAAAGCCCTTTCCATGGTAGGATACTATCCCTTTTCTGGCTGAGTGTGGCAGGGGTCATGGGGGTGGGAGAGGGAGAGAAGCTACTTTCTGGATTTTCAGAGCTCTCTTGAGTGCTGGGATAGCAGACTTGAGTTCCCACACCGTTTTTTTCCCTAGTAACTGGCATGCTCTTTAGGAATTTCCAGGACTCAGGGAGCTTGTATTCATCCTACAGTATTCCAAAATTATCCTGATTTAGCAACTTTCTTACTCTTCAACAGACACCATCTACCTCTATTTTGAATTTTTTTTTCCTGTGATGTAAGAAATCACCACCAAAATGGTTTAAAGCCTGGATTGAAAAGAAGAAGAAAAAACTACTGATAGGTACTTTCCTTCACTGGCAAGAGATATTTATGTTGTCTTTAATTGTCTTGAAGGATATTTTAAAATAGTTCAGGGTTCAGACTTGTTGATTTTACGGGCAGCTTGTTTAGTTAGCTGTTTGTGTTTGTGTTACATTTTTAAATAAAAAAAATAGCTCAAGCACACGCTTTCCCAGAGGGAGTCAGTTTTGGAATTGCTGCAAGGTTCAAATATAGCATTAAAAAAAGTGAAACACCAGATTCTAGCAACTTTACTGATACGTGCTAAAGATTCAGCACATTCTTACCTAAGACCTGGATTTGATTATTCTTTTTCTCTTATGGTTCCAAAATGCCATTGTTTCATGTGACATATGACTTACGCTAAAGTTAACTAGTATATGTGGTAGTTCTATTACCATGTCCTTAGCAGACGCAAGGCCCAGGGTTTTTACTTTTGGTGTCATTTAAACGCAATATGAGTTCACAGGGTTAGTAGGAAAGGGTGTGGCTCTCTTCCACTCATTCTTTGTGTGTGTGACAAATCTGGGCAGAACATTCAAGCTCTATGTGCTGAATTTTCCTCCTTACTGAATTGAAAAAAATTTTGGAAGTTTGGAAGACTCCCCTGAACTTTTAGGATGAACAAAATAACACTATGACAACATGAAGTGATTTGCATGTGTTTGAGGTTGAGCGGAGCCTTCAGCATATAAAAGTAAACACGAAGGATGCCAGCCAGTGCTTTTCCAAGACAGAAAATGGTGCAAGAACGATTCATGCGTGCAGTTTTTTTTAAAATCAGAATTATTGCATATGCCAAAAGCACCTCTACCTCCACCCTAGTATTCTTTTGAAGAAGGAAACAAATGTTATTTAAAGAGATAAATCAGAGCATTTAATAGCACCTGGTCATTCTAACACTGACAGAATAACAATAATGATGCCATGCATTCATTGACTCATTTAAGCTTTTCCCTTTTTCTAGTCCTACAATGCTTCATGAAACTATTCAAGCATGCCACACCACGACATAAATATTGCACGTTCCTAAGTCTACAACTTGTCAAATGATGAGGAATCCTTTCCAACCCTCAGCCTGCCATGGTCTTGCTCCTATTTATTTGGAATTTTTGTCTTGCCATAATTGTTATCTACAGCTGTGAAAATAGCCCATCATATTTTCACAGATGGCAGGGCTGGTTGGTTTTTGATTACTTAACTTCTTGGGGTTGGCTAGACAGAAAGTCCCATGTGGACATTTATATATTCTACACAGAATTTTGTAAAAACTTTTGGCATATAAATCCTAGCTTGAAAGCCTGGGCCATTGGGCCAGCTTGAGTTTGATATAAAATTTCTTGATCTCTCACTGGGAACTTTGGAGCTATTTTACCAAGGACCAGAGTTGCTGTCATGCTCAGCCTTTCACAGGTCTCTTTAACATCTCATTTTATGCTAATTCTGGTCATGTCAGTTAAAAGAGCCAAGGTAGACAGTATAACAAGTTGTTACTTTTTTTTTTTCCTGAAGTGGCAAGAATACATGCCTGCTCAAGTAAATATGTTCCTGTATCTGAACTAATGAGGATATATGCCAGAGTGAATAGTAGAAGTTAGAGGTTTATGGCTAAGAAAGAAGAAAGGGGTAGAAAGACATGGGGTAGTTTTTGTCAGTCATCCTAATCTCTAACAGAAACAGAGGCAGGACTGACCCTTGGTTCTGATGGGTGAAGATTTAGACTCACAGGTTTCTAAAGTTGCAAGTTTGTTCCATGGGAAAGTACTGAGATCTACAGACAAGGGAGGTCTATAGAGTTTTTGTAGATTAGATGGGAAGTGGATGAAGTCCCTGGATCCTTAGAGGATACAATAAAAACAAAACCAACTTCTTTTTGCTGCTCCAAAAATTTTCCTTTATTTCCTGGATAATATTTAATTTAAGGGTCTTTCAGAAAACAAAAGAATTTTGCAGTTTTTTCCTGAATTATGATTAATTTTTACAGAGAAATTTGCCTTTACTGAAAGGAAAGCTAGGAAAATGGATTTATCTGTGGTTTTGGGAGTCATTCACTTATAAACCCTACTGGGTGCAACAGAGCTATGCAAACATATGTGTGCATGTGTGCCTACATACGTTCAGAGTAATAAAGAAAACAATGTGCTTTCAGATTCTGAACTACTACCAATTAAAATCAATTGCACACATCTTTAGTATTTTTATGTCCAAGTGGCAAAACCTTACCCTCCTACAATTTCTGATCAATGATTCTGAAATAATAAGATAAAGATGGGAATTTTACAAAATGTTTTCTAGTTCTGTTACTCATCCAATAGCCCACAGAAACTGTAATTGAGTGCCAAGGATGAGCACTTTCTTAGGGGTTCTCTAGGACTACCAAACAGACCCATAGACCATGTTTCTCAACATTTTCTTGCTTTTCTCAATTTCTAGTTCTGTCTTCTGGAGTTTAAACCTAAGTTTATGGTTCTAAATTATCTCTTTCAGTTGAGGGATAAAAATGAGGCAGGACTACAGACATTAAGTAGTTCCACTAAACAAGGTCCCCAAACATATGGGCATCATAGAAAAACTCTGATTTCAGTTGGCCCATGAGAATGGAAAAGCTGATTTTGACCTTTGCATGTCTGGAAGTTGAGTGGGCCCTGAAGAACCTTTGCTAACTAGCATCAGTGCTTCCATCTTTAAAAGTACTTTTGTTTCGCTTAGGTCAAAGGAATCAATAGCTGGGCTTTCAACCTTGAGATGAACCTATAAACTAAGGAATTCTATAGTGGATATTCCAAACTCATAAAAGGAGACTCTGTTTCGTCTACAACTGTCAATCTTTCCTTCATTGCTACCAAGGGCTTCTACTTTACCTCCAGGCTATCAACTTTTCCCTGGATTAAAATCAACTCCATGTTATCTATTAAATATTGCAAAAGCCCTATTCATTCCAAATGGGCAAGTTAAGAGAAAAGACCTCATCTTCCCCCATGGATACTAATGGACTTGAGAACTTGCAAAATGTGTTTTTTAAGAAAATCTTCTTCCCCTGTTGGTTGGAGGGAAGTGGTCAGGAGATACTGGAGAGGGAAAGGGAGGAGTTATTTTGGGGGAATTATCTCTTTGCCTCCTTTTCCACCCTTACATCCTAACCATACCCACATTCAAGGCTGTATGAGGTTTTGTTTATTTTCAAGAGATGTTTGAAAGAAGATCAAATGCTTGGGAAGGTGCTGGATTGACGGTCCTAGAAACTGAAGTGTCCCGGAAGCTGTGTGAGCCCGGAAATATCCCACATTTCTATTTATTTTGGCAGTTTTACTTAAAACTAGTAAGAGCTGGAGTTCATGCTACAGTTAAATTTCCCCAGGCACCATGAAATGAAAACACATATTACATTTGATTTTAACTGGTTGAGAAAAATGGTGGTCATTGTATGACCCTGAAATAAATGTTAACAGTTCTTCACATGGGAATGCTGAGTTACCATTTAAATTGAAATTATTCAAGAATCAGGGTTTCTCCAAGTTAGAAGTGGTCTTAGGTCATCCAGTTCTCTTGTTCTGTTATGTGTTTGAGATTCTACTACCACGTCTCTGAAAAGTGTTGGCAAGCTTGGGCTTGATGCTTTTGGTGACATGAGATTTGCTTTCACTTCAGGAGACTGGTTTCTTTCTCATATGGCTCTAATTTTCAGAAGTAAGTACAGTATATTAGCTAGTACTTTAATAGTGTTTATTATATGAAAGCACCATTTTGAGTACCATAATGTATATGTATATATACACTCTCAGTACATCCTCACAACAACTGTATGGGGTAGATTCAATTATGACCTATTTGATAGATGAAGAAACTGAGGCATAGGTAAATTAGGTTATTTGCCCAAGGCTTCTCAGCTAGCTAGTGGGAAAGCCAGAATTTGAATTCAGGCACTCTTACTCTACATTGTGCTCCTAATACTATCTCTCCAATAATTATAATTCTCCTTCATGCTTCACACTGGTTTTCACATTGTAGATGCTCAATAAAATATTTTCCATTAATTTTATTTCAGGATGATGAATCCATACATATTCCAATTACTTTTATACACAATCATCCATTTGCCTTAGGAGAAACATTTGAAGTTGAAACATAGGACTTTTAAATGATGATTAATACTCTGCTCACTTGAAGAAAACACTGCAGGGACTAAAAGTATATAACATTCATTATAAAATATTTAGCAGCTGCCACGTATAGAAATAGATTCTTGAGAAAATTCAATTTAGACCAGAGAAGGACATTTCAAACGTATGAGACTTGTGCTAGCAAATCTCCTTTGTCTTTCCTGTTTTACTCTGTATTTGCCCTACTGTCCTATGTATGATGAGTGGAATCATTTCATCTCAGTAGTGCAACTTATTTTTAATGTCTGTCTTACTACCGCTATGCATCTGCCTGTATCACTCGTTAATCCTTCCTGCCATCTACTCACTCATCATCCATCTAGTCCATTTATCCATCCATCCGTCCATCCATCCATCCATCCATCCATCCATCCAAGTATACTAGGTCCTTGACTATTGATACAACAAAGAACATGAAAACTCAACAGTTGATTTTTTTCTATTTTCCTGGTTCCTATTACATGGTAATTATATGTAGGCATGCAAAAGGATGGCTGTAGAGTTGACAAACCTATTAAAAATGAAGTATACTTTAGTGCATAGTCTGGGAGTAGTTAAGTAGAAGGTTCTATTGCTTTGTTAAAGTTCTTCTTGAATCAAGCTTATGATTGGGCATAATTATAGTTTAACCATGCCTTCCCATGGGACATAAATTCTGAATTCTTCTGATAAACTGTTGTCCCTTGAAGAGCCATCTATATTTGCAGGCTCTGCTAAGGTGATGGATATAGTATTGACCAGTACCTAAAGCCAACCCCAAAGCATAATGCCTTAGCAGGAGAATTCAACTTCTCCTGAATAAGGTGGCTGACCAGATGGCTCAGGTATCAGCCTGGCTTTTGTCTGATCTGATAAATCAGCCTCCATTTTTCAACCATAGCAGCAGTAGCCTGACTCCAATTTGGGGCTTTGACATGCTTATGATTGGAACTTTTTCTCTTGGATTGAGCCTTGAGCATCTCCATTATACTGAAGGGATCCTGGTTTTCAGTGAACCATGGAAGAAAGGTAATCCTGAAGTAGAAAACATGGTAGGGACATGATTGACCAGGCAGAAAGGACATGCCTTTATATCATGATTTAAAGTAGGCTACTTTGATATTTCACTTAGGGATTTTAGTCGTTTTTTTAACTCCCAAGTGTCATCATTGTGCTCACAAGTGCTTGCTGAGCATTTCTCTCTTAGCACCTACAATTCACAGTTTGGATAACCTTGAGACTTTCTGTTTTATTCTCTATGGAAGACTCTGGTCTTACTGATTAAACAAGAGAAGTGAAGGAGATCTCTAAGACCTAAATACTGTAATTCTCTTAGCTTTCTTCACTTTCAGAGCTATCCAGCACTCTTGCTCTAATTTACTACATTCTGGCAGAAAAATATAAAATTAGTGGGATACTCATATGTTCATTTCTGCCCCCTGATTTCCTTTTGGACTTCTTTCTTAGTTGAATCAATTTGATTATGTGCTATTGTCTGATGGCCAGAAGGAAAGAAGCTTAGAACCTAAGCATATCTTTACCCATCTTGGGCTCTCAATGGCCTTGTCTTTAAAATGAAAATAGTGAACCAAATGACTTCTGAGGCCTCTTCCAGCTGTAATAACACAGTCCTAGTGTTTCTCATGGGACAGAAATTAACAGCATTTCATGAATCTGTGTATGAGGGGAATGGTGAGAGAAATGAGGGAAGAGGAAGACAGAAAAGGAGAGAAGAGAGAGAGACACACACAGAGAGATTTAGGATATATAACCAATTTTAGGATATATAGCCAAAAGGCTTATATATGTAAATGGTTGGCCATTTGGGCATCAGAAGTCTTCATAATTGACAGAATTGTGTCTTCCCTCCCCAAAGTTCATATGTTTAAGGTCTGAACCTCCAGTACAAAATACACTTGGAGGTTCTTTATAGAAGTACTCAAATTAAAATGAGGTCATTAGTGTTGGATGTCATCCAGTATGACTGACATCCTTAAACAATGAAGACATTTGAACACAGAGATATATACAGAGGGAATATCATGTAGATACAATAGGAAGGGAGCCTGAGACACATCTTTCCTTACAGCCCTCAGAAGGGGTGGTACTTTTTTTGTTTGGACTTTCAGTCTCCAGAACTGTGAGAAAAGATATATCTGTGGTTTAAGCCACTCAATCTGTGATACTTTGTTATGGCAGCCTGAGCAAACTAATACATCTTTTATATCTGATACCAAAGTGTACACAAAAAAAGGTTCATTGGCCTTTCAAAGGTTACCTCACAGGTCTTTATGTAAATACCTGTTGCCCTTTGGCCCAAACCCTTGACTTGACTTAGAAATGCAGCCTCCAATGAGCTTGCAGAAAAGGAAATCTGGGAACTTTTATGACACAATTCAGTCTTGCTAAGAATTTGGGGCTAATATTTAACTCTGAACATATATTGACACGGGCAATTTTTCTATAACAGATTTGTACAAAATTCAAAATGCATATCAATACTTAATTTTTATCTGAATTCTTTTACTCTTATTTATTTGGGGAGAGAAGAAGAAGGGTGTATCTTGTTGGTCTCTTATAATCTTTGTTCTTTTTTTCCATTCTTGTCACTTTCTTTGCACTTTCTCAAGCATTATGCTTTCTCCATGTTTATCAGTCACATTCTATAACAGATTACTTTTACTTCAAAACATGCATTATGTAGCTCCATCAGGGCTACTTTTCTTCATTTCCTCTATAGTATTTCCTGCTTTTCTGTATTTGTCTGCTCCTCTCTCATCCTTGTCTCTGTCTGCTTAGTCCTCCTCTCCTCCATTTTCCTGTTTTTGCCTCTGTGTTCACAGTTCCTAGCTCCAGTCCCCCTTCTCTGCTCTTTCTTGTTTCCTCTTCTTCTGACTTGCTTCTGTCCCCTCCTGTTGTTCCCCTCCTGGGCGTGTCTTTGGCCCACCTTTCCTTCTCCTCTGAAGCTTCTTTTTCTTGTTGGTAGGTGGGGGCTGAGACTGTAAACATCACAAAAAATAATTTCATTGAGAACAGATGGTTCCCACAATGTCCCAGAAGATAGAACCTTAGTGTCAGCCCAGAATGCCCAGGCTCCATAGAAAACAGGAGATCACACTGGTACTGGAGAGGAGTCTACACCTCAGTCACAATACCTACATTTCAGAATCTTGGAACTTATCTCTGATACCCATTTCCACCCCAATTAGAAATTGAGAGACACTTTGTCTGGGAAGAGAAAGAATGAACATGCCTTTGCCCTTTTAAGCACACATTCCTGCCTAAAAGTTTTTTCTGTGGAGGCTGATCCCTGACTCACTGTTGGCTACTGTGTTCTGTGTGCAACATGTCCTGAACGGTCCCCCTATAGCACTTGGGGTGGCTTCTTGGAGTGACATTTCTGTTAAATCACCATGGTATGCCTATAGCCTCAGCTGTGGTTTAGGACCAGAAAGCAGCAAAGGTGTCACTGTGGACTCTTGTACTTTTCCTACAATGTTAGTTTTGGCTTTGAGGATTAAAATTACATGTTGGCTTTTTTTTTTTCCAACAAAGTCCCCAAATAGACCTAAATGATTCCTTATTCCTTACTCATTTTCTTCACTTTCTCTTTTTCTCCTTTCATCTTCTCTTTAGTTCTTATTATTTATACTTGAGGATTAAACTTTTACTTTGGTCCTCATATTCATTTGTTCATTCCCTCATTCAGCAAAAGTCTATCAAGTGACTAGAGTGCATTAAATATTTTATGTACTTCTGGGAGTGTTGTTGGGACCGCTAAGGTTGGTTTACAGTATAACTTGTAGAAAAAAGATGCCTGAAAATTTTGACCATTAGAAATTTCTAGGTGTTTTTACAGTTAAGTAGAAATGTCTATTTTTAATGTTTTTTCTTTAATTTATATTTGCCACTGAACGTGAATTTCAAATAGTACCCATTACAGACTCTCTTTGTCTTTGCACCATTGCAGAATCCCAGGATTTGTACATTTTATTACTAATCATAATTATTAATCACAATCTTGACAGACATTAACACTGGTCTAACCATTATTTTGTGCAGGCATGTGAAAAGCACCTTAGAGTATATGCATGTTACTTAATTTTGACAACAACCTGTTGTGGAAGATATCATAATTTTACAGATGAAACTGAGGCTTGGATAGGATGTCTTATTTGGGCAAGGGGCTTCAGCAGGTGACTTCAGTTATTATTTGATACCAAAGTCCATGTGTAGTCTCTGATTTCCACCATTTTCCAGTTATCAGACTGTCAGAGCAGTAGAAAGGAGAAATTTCAATACAGAGTGACTGAAAGGATGGACATAGAATTCATCCTGTTGGTGGGAATCAGCCAAGAGACTATGGGTCAAAATTTCTGTTTTGGTTCACTCACATGCAAGAGACAGAGATGACTTGAGGATGGCTGAATCCCACCTGGCTGGCTTACCTTTTGAGTCTTGGGCACGTCAGTGTGGCGCTGGGCACGGACAGAGCGGGCTGACTTGGCAGGTTTGAGAGGGGCACAATACATCTCCAACCTCCTCAGATCACAGCTCCGGAAGCAGCACTCATCCACGATGCCTGTCTGAGGTGCCCTCCTACTGCTGGAGCCATAGCCTGTGGGCTTGTCTGTACATAGAAAACAGAATAGCCTGGCATTAGGGTAAAATCTGCTGTCACAGTCTGTCACACAGTCCCTATGCTTCTCCTCTTCCCTATCCACTCCACACACATCCTCCAGCATCCCACCTTCTTCAAGCTTCCCCAGAATGCCTGAGCCCACAGATTTTGGATTCCAGAGTTTCTCCTGGAATCTTTCCCACACTCATTAACTCATTCAACACACAATTTTGTATTTATTTGAACTCAGGGCCTCATGTTTTCACTATGCACTTTATGTGTGCTAATTCTTCCCATGTTCCCAGCAACCTATAGTCAAAAAATCTTGTTTATGCCGATACTAGACTTTTTTTACATACTGATTTAGATGGGAGGCCACTAGGAATACTGGTGGTATGCAGTAAATTTTCTTAAAATTTTTAAAAACTTTTTTCATTTTTAAAACTATGGAATATAGAGTGATATTTTGGCACAGGTATATATTGTGTAAGGATGAACTCAGAATTTTTAGGTTACCTATTTTCTCAAACATTTGTATAAGGACATTTTCTTCAAGCGCTGGGAAAACTGTCCTCAATCTTTGTAGCAAATCAGTATAGTTTTTATACATAGGAAAGGTCAATTGTTTGCTTTTTTACTTAACTACTGCCATTATAAAATCAGATTGAGCATGAAAGAGGTTTTAAATTCCAAAGGGATCCTCATTCTACTGATGTGAAAACTGAGACTTTCAGTTTTTCAATTGGAAATGACTTATTCAAATTTCAATCAACTTGCTGCTGAGCCCAGTGCCCTACTGAGAACAGGAGACCTGGTATATGACTCTTGACAAATCACTAAAACCCTCTAGGCTTCAGTTTGCCCATTTGTATAATGAATTTAACAACATCTTCCTTGTCAAAATTGAGGATAAACTGAAAGAATGTATGGATAGTGCTTAGCACAACATCTGACACACAATTTCTAAATAAATATTAGTTTCCTCTTAGTATCCTTTCCAGGGTCTTAGTAGTCTATAAAAAGTAGTCTTATTATTGACTGCATCCAGAAAACTTGGAACTAAGACCTGATAATAATACTAAAGGACTAGTGCCCTTGTCCCATCACCTCAGAGAGATCCCCACAATTATTCCTCTTTTCTTATGGAATAACTACTAGCCTGAGACAGAATGAATTAAATATCCACCTTTTATGTGATTCTAATTGCCCTGAGGAAACACCCTGAGTCAAATTTCTTTTGAAATTTGCATATCAATTAGACGTCTTTACTTGGCAAGTAAGTTTTGATTTGGTTTTATTTTATCTTGTCTTGGTTTGGATCCACTTTTTTATTGGCTCTGGAATTAAAAGAAAGAGCAAAACAAGTTTATGTGGAACTTAACATGCACTTGAATTATTTGTCAACTTTTTGTCATGGTAGATCTTCTGTCATACCAAATCTATCCTATACACCAATATATAAAACAGACAAACCATGAGACTTTACTGTCTCAGGCCTGATGAAGGAGTCTAGATCTTGGCCAGTTCTCATCTCCCTTATCTCCTGTGGGAAGGAGGCTGCCTGGGGGGTTTCTCCACTGATGTCTAAACTTCATGGAAGAAAATGTGTGAACCACTGATCCACAAGAATCCAATTAACTATCTGATATATATTCAGTCTTAATTCCTAACCCAAGAAACCATTAAATTAAATAAAAAAAGAGCCTTATTATCATGTAATAATGACAGCGTACTTAGAGATGGGATTTTCAAAGTCAAAATCCTTGTATGAATTTTGAACTTTCTCTTTGGTGGAGATCAGGGCCATGGTAATGGCTTGCTACCAAACTAGTTTGGCTGCCTCATTGTTGGCAAGGCCAACTGTTCATGGCATCCTCTAAGAACCCAAATGTTTTCCTGATGCTTGGCACAGGAGCCTGGTGGCTGCTTCCTCTCGTAAGGCAGGTTTATTGTCATTCTTAGGGCAGCTGGAGGTAGTAACTTAGGAGGGTTCATTTGTGGTCTCTCTGGGCGGGCTTTGCAGCTCTCTCTCAGAGTGAACCCTGTGGACTTCTCATCATTGTGGGGTTTGGGAGGGACCAGGCAGCTGGCCTCCATTGGAGCTTCAGCAGTGTTTTCACTTGCCATGGAGGAAAGACCAGCACAGAAGTGGACTCTGTTTTTGCTTGCTAGCCAGGCCCTGGCAAGCTGAGACGTGGCTGGTCCCCTGAGCAATGTAAACAATGTTTTTTTTTTGTTTTTATAATCTTTTCTTGGGACTATAAATTAGAGGAAAGATACAAATGGGCTTACATGGTTCTTTGTAATCCACAAAGGACTTCTACATACTTTTTGTTAACTGGCTAGCCAGTCAAGAGTGGTAGATACACTTGGGTTTTTCACATGGAGTAGGGTAAAAGGGGAAGGTGATGTGGCCCATTTTGTTCTAACCACACTGGTAGTGCCCTGCAGGTAGTGATTGTTTATTTATTTATTTTTTTGAGACTATAAATCTCAAATGGGAGCCATTTGTTGATTATGGGAGAGTAATTTGATGTTTGGAGGTGGGGCTGTAGGAGTGGTTCCAGAAACTTTCAAACTTGGCTAACTTAGAAACAACTGATTTCGAAACTCAGGCTCATGGGTTGAAAATGGAGAGTTTTTCAGAGGGTTGAGGCTGTTAGATCCTATTTAGCATTTACATTTCAAGTACCTCTAACTAAATCCTGCTTCTGTGACAGGAGGAAGACACCAACCTTCATCTTAGGATGGTAGAAAGCATTTTTTTTTTCTCTTCTTCTTCTACCTTTTTTTTTTTTTTTTTGGAGGTACCTTGCACTTGGTAGGCAGAAGTTCTACTTCTTGAGCCATGCATCCAGCCTAACAGAGAGCATTTCTATGCAATGTATATTCCATTCTATTTTTTTTTTTTTTGGTGGGACTGGAGGGTTTTGAACTCAGGATTTTAAGCAGGCACTGTACTGTTTGAGTTACATCTCCAGCCCATATATTCTGTTCTTGATGACCATCAACTCACTACAGGGTCTGTTTCCTTTTATGACATTGAAATCATCATTACAGCAAAAAATAACAGCACACACCTGACACCTGTTTTGTTGTCTCAGAGTTTGACATGTTTCATTGTATGTTGGATTTTGGAACAGAGAATTTTATGACCTTTTTATAATGCTCCACAAGGAAAGTTGATCTTGTGTCCATATTTGTTTTTAAAAATGTTATTGAAATAGTGGTATAGAGTCTTGGATTTTCCCATAAATGTAGTAGCTATGTTATCTATAGCTATCCCTATTATAGAGATTTTTTTTGTCTATTCATGATGTCTACAATGGACTCATTGTACTCTATTCAGAATATGTAAATGTAACAAGCGTTTACTCATTGCCTTTTAAAGTTTAATTCATCCTTTGAAGTGTCCTATATACTTGATTTCTGCTTCTATATTAGGATATTCAATAAATTATCATAATTTCTCACCAGTTGAGAGACTACAACTGTGGATCAAAGTTTTTATCCTTCATCTTCAAATGTCTCTTATTTCTCTTTTTTTTTTTTCAAAACCACAATAAAGATATTTGATGCTATGAGCTAAAACAAGAAGCCTGACAATGTGATTTGTTAGAAAGGCAATAAAACATTTTACTCCAATATCTATTTTGATAAAAATAGGTATTTTTGATGACCTTTCAATTATAGCTAATTTTAGGCATTTTGATTAGTTTTTAAATAAAACAAAATTAATTGTCCATCCTTGCCTTCAGTATACAATTTTGCTCAGATGGGAAGAATCAGAACTGGTAGGTGAATGAAAAACAAATAGTGGCTTAACATTAAAAAAGTTTTTAATAGTTTGAACTTAAGCATGTTAAATATATGGCAGACATTCTTGAAAAGTAATGAACCTTCTATTGCAGGTTGCAGTTACTGTAAGAACAGCTGTCAGAGATCATAGGAGCAGATTCCTGTGTTGGACAGTGTGGGTGATTGCTGCGCTCTTTTCTATTCCAGAGATTTTATAAAAAGATGGAAGAGAAAACTCATCCTAGGGTAAATATTCAATATGATTAGAAACCACTTATGTTGTCTTTGATAAAAATGTTTGGATTTTTTTAAATTGAGAAGATGAAAAATTTTTTTTCTAATAAGTATTTATATTCTCCACGTTGCTCAAAACATTTTTCATTCCCTTCTTCAATGGAACAACAAAAGACTGGTGGCTGGAATTATCCCTTCTATAATGAGGTACCATCTCAGAGTTCTGTTGTACTAGCATTATGAAGAGTCTATATACTCACTCAGCTGTTAGAGTGAACAGGCATGTATGACATTCTACAGATTTGTTTTTTCTTGCTGACAAACCTTCACATTGAAAATTTACATACTTATATATTTATTTTGTCAGTAGTTGTACCTCATAGGTTTCCTAGTATGTAAACCAAAATATTGCTTACCAGACCAGTTGACCACTTAACCTAGACTTTGCCTCTTCAATGAGGACATATAATGTTTAGTTACAGTGCACTGCTGTATCTTGAAAGTTGGCCAACAGATAGAATTCCAATGGTTAAACAGCTGGCTTCTATAATAACAGCACTTCCCTTTAAATAATGCATGGTCAGGGGAGTAATTCAATAATCTTCAGGGCAAACTTGCTAGTTACAAGGGTTTTGAGCAGAATTGTGGCATCATCAAAACCACACCAATTAGCTGAGTCTCACATTTTGTCATGGATGCAAGCAACCTGCTCTCCTCCATCACTGAAGAGAAATGTGTGATGCAAAGATTTAACTGGGGTCATCACTTTAGAGCAAAGAATTCTGGTTGTTCATCACTGGTAAAATTACCTCTACCGGTGCTGCATTGGTTTCTAAAAATGGAGTAGCGATGCTGTACTTGACTTCGATTTCCTTTAAAACTTCCCTTCTTGCTTAGTGAGAAAGTTTTACTTTAACTATTTTAACATAGTCATTGGAAAGAGGAAACATTGATTTGAAGAATCAGCATTTCAAATAACAACAAATTCAAATATTTTCCAAATAGGAATATTCTTATTTTCTTGTTACATATTTGTTACTCTTTGTGTTCCAAAGAATAAAACTATTCTCTATAAATTTGTTAGTGGGAGGAGGTTTCAAGATGGCTCATGTGTTTTGAAAGTATAATAAAAGAGGTAGAACAATTCAAGCTGGATTTTCAATTATTTGTATGCTAGAAAAAGCAAGTGGGATTATTAGTTAACAAACTAATCTGCATTTAACTTTGATTAACAGAGAATTGGCTGAATGACATTATTACAGTTAAGATATGCAGAAGCCAGAAAATAAGAGTTCTCATGCCAATTATTTATTTCAGACTTTCAGACACATTGATAATCTAGAATAACTCAGAATGGTTTCTTAGGGCAATATTTCTTTGTGGGCCATCTCATCTATTGAAAATTAATTCAATTAATATAATATTGCATGGATACTAGTTGGGAAGTTATATAAAATGTGGGTAATCTTGAAGCTGTCTACCTATTAGTGTTTTTTGTGGCTCTGAGGATTAAACCCAGGGCCTTGTGAATGCTAAGTGTGTGGTATACCACTGATCTATACTCCCACACCTATATTTTAGCTTTTTTCTTTTCTTTTCTTTTTTGAAAACAGAGTCTTGCTATGTACTTCCAATTGGCCTTGAATTCATGATCCTCCAGCCTTAACCTCCTGAGTGCGGAGATTATAGACATACACATCACTTTGGAAGCATTTTAATTTTCATTTCCGGAAAAAGAAGTCACTTTCTAATCTTTTCTGCATTTGATGTCTTTATTTGGAAAACCAACTCCTTTCATAAATTCCTAATAGAAGGAAAATTATGATAATACTATTATCCAGACCCAACATATAATACATTGAAGTGTTGATATTGCCTGAATTCATAGAATTCCCATTTAATTTAAAAACTCTTGAGGATTAGCATTTTACCTTTAAATTTTTCTATAGACATTATATTTATTTAAAGGAATTATTGAGATGTATGTAGTTATGTGCTTAGCAAAGATATGGAAAGAAACTCACTGGCCACATCATTATGCACTTAGAATAACATGGTGCATACACACATGCACTCAAACACCTCAGAGAATTAGGTGAATTAATATCAATATCAGAACTTTTGAAATTAGGATTTTTATAAGAAATTCATCTGTGTGTGTCTACCCCCTACCCTCTTATACTTTGCTAGTGGCCCCTGTACATTTCTGCTTTTTTGTAGAAGGATCTTTCTGAGTAAGATTGACCTTTGGAATCTGTAAAAATAGACACCGAGAAAATGTTCTTTTTTTCTATGAACTGTGTGTCATAAACTTTTCTTGAAAACCTATCAAATTTAGGCATTGATTTCATTTTTGGCCTGTGTTAATTTTTAATTGGCAGTGTTTGCTGGTCCTACTACCTCTCAATTGGACGAGGTCATCTTTTCTAGGAATCATGGCCCTATATGACCTGACACTACCCCCACCACTCAGCAGCTCTTTCTCAGCTACTAAATCCCCATAACTCCAAAGACCAAAGTCTTCCTGTTACCCAATCAAGTCAATGTTTATGTATCTATCCCTGGGTCTAAACGGAATGAAACAGAGTGCTATGAGCCTGTTCCTTTCTTGAGAGCCTCTCTTCTTTTGGAAGCCCAATTCAAGGGATGTGTGAAAAGGGTGCTATTCAGCTCACCTTGGTTTCCAAGGCCAGGGAGCTGAAGTGCAAAGCCTAGGGGCAAGAACAACTGGAGATTCAAAGCAGAAACATTACTGTTTTAGGACTCTTTGGAGAAATGGGCCCGACAGAGTGGGAAGCAATGTGATGTATTACTTTAGCCTGATACAATACCCTGGAGGATGAGCATCTTGCCAGGACAGCACAATTTACTAGCTTAGGTCCTTTTCCAGGGCTCAGAAGAAGCAGATATAGCCAACAAAATTATGCTTTGGCAAGAGAAATGCCTTTCTGCACAGAAATGTTGTCCTAAGAGAATTGTTTGGTTTATCAACCTTTAAGGTGAAAGATAATCAAACGCCAAGAGGTCATTTTTATTTTGAACTACTTCAGTGGATCCTGCTATATAAGTTAGCTACTATTTTCTCATTATGCAGGTTCTAGCAGAGAATACTAAAGAATCTGAGTCAGATCTGCATGACATCTGTCATGCCAATGATGGAGCCAAACAGCTCTAGATTCACTGCTTACCTTGGATTTGGCAGACAGCAAATCTTCTAAGACTCAGATATTCCTATGCAAAACAGACATAGCAAAACAGCTCCTAGAACTGTAGAGCAGATTAAGTAAGAACGCATGTAGAATGCTTTGTACAATGGCTGGCATTGAATAAAATATGTTGAATCACTTGACATAGCCAGCTTGCAGATATCTCTTCCTGACTTGCTATTAAAAATGCATCCCTCCACAAATTTGGTGAAAACAAATGACTTTTCTAGATAGAGGAGGTCATTCTGCTTTTTAAAAAAAAATGAATAATTATTCCCTTGGCGGGATATCCAAGCTTTATGTTGTGAAGAATGTCCTGAGTAGTTGTAATGTAGGGCAGACACTCTGTGGGAATGAATCCTCTAATCAGGTCCAATAAAACAATGCCTTATGGGTCCTCATTACTATGATTGCTCTCAAATAATCCACAGGTTAAAATCATTGCTTTTTCAGTGATGGTATCCATCCATCTTATTTCAAAACAATACTATGAGGTGTGAGATGGGTATGGGTGAAATACACAATCAGAACTAGCTCCCCCTACTCTCAGTCAGCGTGTGTACTTCCCTTCTCTCATTCTACTTCATGCCCCAAATCTCTTCCCCTACCTTTCCCCCACTTTTTCCTGCCATTGACAACCATTTGCACTCTTTTTCCTCACTGATGAATGTTAGGGAAAACGTTCACGCCATGCAGTTCATGGTAGGCTCGGAATTAGAGGTTGGTCCTCCCCTCCCCCAGTTTGACTGAAAAATGGGGCTTCTTTTTCTGCCAGGCCTGCTTGGGGACTAAGCAGTCACAGAGTATACAGTATCACCAGGGCTACTTAATCACTACTCCATTTTGGACTCATGCCTGAATGAGATGAAAATAGACAAGGAAAGAATGAGAAGGATGTTAAATAACCCCATATATGAACTTCAGTTATTTTTCTCTCTTCCTCTCTTTCTTTCTTTTCTATTTTTTTGGAGAAAGACTGTGATGAAAATTGTAAGCAGAGGCTGGCTCCAACCTCGAGATTGTAGCTCTGCCACCAGCATTATCTCCTATGCTTACACTATTGTTGTTAGTTTACTCTTTCAGAGGTGAAAAGAGAGGCCTTGTAGGCAAAACACAAGGCATTCATGAATAGAGGGCCTCACCCCTCTTTCTGGTGCCATAGAAAGATGAATCGGCCAAAGGGATATTAAAGCACATTCTCTTTTTTTAGTTTCACTCTAAAGATTATCATTTGTCTTTTCTTTGCCACTTGGCACTTGCCCTGTATTCTCAGGGGCCCTGCTCCCTGTCAGTCTCCTCACTCAGGTCTCTGTTTTTTGCTTGGGGCACATCTGGATATTTTCCCAGGGGTGGGTGTGACAGGGTCAGGATGGCAGGTGAAGGAGTGATGGCTGCCAGGGAAGTCTGGCATGTCTGAAGGGAGAATGTTGGGAGACGGAGGCCCTGTAAGGAGAGGCAGCTGGGTCTGCATCAGGGTGTAAACTGTTGGAAGACAGCCTCCACAGCAGCAGAAACAGCCCTTGGCACTACAGCAGAGAAGGAAGCAGCCAGAGTCAGTGACAGATTGAACACACGGAGAGAGGAAAGGAGGAGGGAGAGCAGGAGGAGATGATTTGGGTGTTACATGATATAAATAACTGCCTAGTGTGCACTTCAGTGCCCGTTAGGTTGTGTGTGACATCCCTTTCATACTGGTGTGTCAATAGTGTTCTTGAAAGGTCCTGGGGAGTGTTCCTATAGCACCCAGTTCCATGCCATTTTCAGAGAGGGGATAGAAAGAAAGCGGTATGATGTCTTGAGAACAACACTGGATTTCAGCCCCAGACGCTTTGTGTGAACTCAAAAGACACTCACACTCTCTAAGATTCAGTTTTCTCATGCAGATAACCAAAGTATGGACAATATTAAGCGCGCTTCCTTTCTGAAGACATGATTAAATATTATTGGGTGGTTATGCTGCCCACTTTTTGAATCAACAATGTATATATATGACATGTGAGTCCTTCTCCCTTATAATAGAGAAGTGTAGTGGCAAAGAAGGTTTTGATAAGCGAACCAGAAGTTTCCTCTTTGTTGGTTTACCTTTAGATATAAACAAGATTCACAGGGTGAATTTAAGGACAGTAGAGATCAGCGTCGATTTTGATGAAAGCAAAAAGGCACAATGTCCAATTTGGAGGTGAACTTGAATAAGGGGAGGAGACAAGACAGACAATAGGGATTGGAGAAGTCATTACAAGGTAGGATCCAAATGTGAATTGGAAGGAGGATGGGAAAGAGCCCTTGAGAGAGTCATTTGCTAGAGCTGCTGAAGCAGTCAATAGAATCAAACTACATTTTGAAAACCAGGACAAGGAATGGTTCTAATTTCTGTGGGCATTTGTAAATGAGATTTAGTGTGGAAAGACCATAAAAATTTTTACCATTACTCTCCACGAAGGTGCATTTTCAAGAGAAAATAAGTGACTCTCTCACCTCTAGGAGGGTTATTAATATTGTTGAGCAGAATGCTTAGCTTCCTAGCACTCAGTATAGGCCAATGTTTTATCTCACTACTTTCTGGTTGAATGTGAGGACAATCTGACTGTGACATCTGTCACAACATTGATCACCAGGGTTGAGTCGGCTAATCTGGCTGGCTAGGCAGATTTCCCCTTCCTTTCTCACTGCTCCATGGGTGTCCTTCCTGAAGCTGTATGCTCAGTTGAAGAGGAAGACGTTCCTTGGTAGAGGAGGACCATTTTTTGGTGAAGGGTATACGAGTAGCTGAGCTCCCTGCTAGAAAGTCTAAGCAAGCTCTAATTTCCTGATAACTGTCAATGGTGTATGAATCCTCTGAGTGATACTCACTTCCTTTCAGGTGAACACACATATGGTCTCCCTTGAAATGTCCAGCCATCACTCATTTTGTCTCATCTTTGATAGGGTGAATGAACTTCCAGAGAGGCCACCATCTATGTCATTGGTACCCAACATGGGCCCAAGGATCAAAATCAGGTGATAAATATGGTAAACATGGTTTTTCATAAGCCATTCCCTAAATGCTAACATCACTAAAATGCTTAAATCTGTAACAGGAAATTTTAAAGAAAAATTTAGCATTGTTTATCAAAATCCCAAGCAAGTATGCAGACTGAATGTTTCTTTTAGAATGTAATTACATTATTTTAGGAAATTTCAGATAAAATCTGGACTCATCAGACCATTATTTCTTTTCTTTCAGTGAACTTCTTTTGCTATAATTTTTCCCTTTTCCCTTCAGTATTTGATTGCTTTAAGTAAGATCAAGATACCTTAGGTATCTTTCCCAAATTATTTTTAGAACTCCCTGCATCTTTGCACTTTATAGCAGACCCAAAGTCAACTGAAGAGGTTTCTTAGTAATCTTTTGGCAACCATTGAGCCTGTTAGTTTTCAGCCATCATATTCTCAAAACCTCCCCCTAAACATTATTTTTCTGAATTGAAGAAGTGAAGAGGGAGAGGGAGGGAGAGGGAAAGGGAGGAGAGGGAAAGAGAGAGAGGAAGAGAGAGAGAAGGAGGAGAGGGAGAGAGAAAGAGGAGAGAGAGAAAGGTAGAGAGAGAGAAAGAGAGAGGTGGTGGCTAAGTTATAGCTTGACTCCAAGGTAAATGAAGTTCTCATCTTTACTCATCTTTATTGCATCTGGGACCAACATCAGCCTACATCCCAAACCTCATTAAATGCTTTTTAGCAAATATAATTATCCACCAAGAAAAATCTCTGATTCTCTTAATTATTTTACTAAATTCAGCATAGAAATATATTTTTGGCTTGTGATATTGGCTGGAGAATTCATACTCTTTTTTATTTATATTCTTTCTTATACTCTCAAGCACCCAGTAATGGCCACAGCACTCTGCCCTAGGGCCCACTGTGAGGCAATGGCCTCTTGGCCTCCTGGCCAATCACTCATTTCTGTGAATTTCCTTTCTGAGAACTAGAGACTGTTGCCCCAGAAGTCATTTTCCAATTTATCACAAAACCTATCCACAGTTGCAGAATTAGTTGGCCTCATTGAGAACAAGTAATGTGAGCCTAATGTGACACACCACTGAGGAGGATCCTTTGGAGTAGGGACACTGGGCCAGGATAACTGCTTGTGGGCCATTTTCTTTCCCCTGACAGTTGCCTTCTGTCTGCTCTCTTTGGCTCAGTTCTGGGTTTGGGACAGCTCTGTGAGCACTACTGATGCTAATACTTAGATATAATAAGCTCTGTCCTAACTCTAGCAGGACACAAGATCTAAATTAAAGGGCTAAATGCTCTCTTCTGATATACAGTCTTGATCAGGGCAGCCTCCATTCTTTTCCCAGTCCTATCCAGGATCTTCTTCCTTATAAACCCATGTAAAGATTCTCATCCTTGGAAGAAAGGAGAATATCAACTACATTTATTTCTTGATGGATATCATCTCCATAATCTGTGATATTATCAAATAGATGTGCATTTGTGTAAAAACTGCATATATAAATCTTTAGGTTGATGAAAAGAACCAACTCTCAAGGTTTTTAGAACTTTCCATTACAATAGAGATGGCAGGAAAGAAGTAAAACTTTTGACTCTAAGTAGTAGGAGTTCTGATAAGAACATATAGAGAGCATTTCATACATGTATCTTCACTGTATTTGTTAACTTGTCATCACTATGACAGAAAACCTAAGACAAACAATTTAAGGGAGGAAGGTTTCAGGTTTCAGTCCTGGCTGGCTCTGTTGCTTTTAAGCCTCTAACAAGGCACATGATGGTGGAGGAGACATGGAGGAGGAAAGCTATTCACCTCATGGAGGCCAAGAAGCAGGGAGATAGAGAGGAAGGATCCGGGACAAGATATAGCCTTCAAAGACATGCAGCCCAGTGACCTACTTCCTCCAATCAGACCCCGTCTTCTAATAGTTCATTTAACTAAGAATTCATCCTTGGATTTATCCATTGATGGAGTTAGAACCCTCGAGATCCAATCACCTCTCAAGAGCACCAGCAGCTGGGAACATGCCTTTAACACATGAGCTTGTGGGCACTTATTATTTGAACTATACCACTCACTCCTGAATAATAGAAAAAGGGGGGCTATTGGTTTACAAATATTTACTCTGCTTCTAAAGACTTGCTGATTTATTTTTCTTTTCAAGTAACTTGTCTGCATTTTTTTTTTTTTGCTTGTGCCTCGAGAAGATACTCTGGTAAAGTCCCTTGTGAAGTCCTTGTCTTTTCATATCTTCTCAGTGAACCAGTGCTCCTATGGTCTGCTGAGATTTGCCTTTGGCAGGCATTTTCCACAATGGGACTATGAACTGTCATAAATTCTTCACATTCTTCAGAACATCTTTGCCTTCTTTTGCCACATCTTTTTTCCTGGTACTCAGCAGGCCACAAATCACCAGCACTTCTCTTTCCAGGCTGTTGATGTCTTAACACTCTTTTTTTCAAACCAAATTCCTCTCCTGTCCTTGGCTGTGAGTCTTGGCTTCCCAGCCCTCTCAATCCCCCATCTGGGCTAGTCATCTGTGGCATCTCCAATGGTGTCTCCCTCAGAGACACCTGACCTGAAATGTTTAGTTTCTCCAAATGTCAGTGTTACTATGCAGGCTATGCTACCTGATTTGAAGCTTTGTTAAGCTCCCTAACATGATTTATACAGAGTAGTGTGGACAATACCTCCGTGAAAGCAAGAGCACTTGAGAAGACTCACACAGAGTAAACTAATTAGCCAACAAGAGAGAAGGTATTATAATGAACCCAAAGATAGAACCAAAATGAAGTTGGAAACTTTTCCATTAACACAAGCTGCTCTTTGACATTTAGAAAAAATCAGAGCCTTTGCAATAACATACTACCAAAGACTTCCCATTATTGAGTGCTTTCTGTTAAGTTATTACTTTTCATGTCTTGTTACCTTTCATGTAAATATTACTTTTCATGTCTTACCTCATTTACATCCTTGCAGCATCTGCATAGAGTAGGCATTATGACTATCGTCATTTTACATATTAGGAAGCCAAGTCTTAGCAAGGTTAAGCAGTAAATTGGCCAAAAATCATACAGTTAGGAAGTAGTAGGGCTGGGTCATCTTGAAAGTGGAAAAATTCTCTGGTGATGAAAGGTTTTGAAGTTGATACCATTACTGGGACTCTCAAGGCAACATGCTGCTAATATCCACGATGGATTTAAGTGAGGTCTTCTAAGGTGGCATGCCAACACCAGGGTTCAAGTACATGCAAGAGTTGTACTCCTGGCATTTTAGAGAATGCCAGAAGGAGTGCCAAACCTGGCTTTTTCCTTGAGAAAGAAGTCTATATTCCGCACTTCTGCAGATTAGGACATGACTGGATATTGGACGTTCACATTCCACCCAGTACACCGTGACCCTTTCACTTTCAGGCAGGAAGTCAGTTCAGTCATGTAGCCAGACAATCTCATTTCCAATCACCACGAATTGCATGAAGTCAAAATGACTTGAACAGACAGTGAAACAGAGAGATTTTTACCCATAACTTGCTATCCCATCAAAAATCACATTACCTTCATTTTTTCTAATTTTTCCTCACTCTCACCCAGACGCACACATTATTTTTACATAGCTACAGTCACAGTCTAAATGTAATGTAGTACTGCATTTCTTCCACTTAATGTTATGTTGTCAGTATTTCCCATATTGCCATGCGATCTTCGTACTAATAATTTTAAAACTGCATAATTTTTTTTGAGTAGATGTACCATCATTTGTTTCTTTAACCATTTTTTCTATTACTAGACATATGGGTTATTTCCAGTTTTATCATTATTTTAACTAATAAAGCAATGAGGGTCTTTGTACAGATAATATTATATTCATAGATCATTAATAAGAAAAAATTCTCAGGAGTAGAATTGCTGAGTCAAAGGATATTATTAGACAATCCTCCTCCTCTCCTTCTCCTCCTCCTCCTCCTTCTCCTCTTCTTCCTCCTCTTTCTTCTTCTTCTTCTTTTGAGACAGGATCAAACTATGTAGCCCAGGCTGACTTGAACTAATAATCTTCCTGCCTCAGTCTCGTGACAATCCTACTTTGCTGAAAGCCCACAATTTCACACAGAGAGCAGAAAGAATATAATCAACAAAGCAGATAATTATATCCAGATTTTCTCCCAGATTAAGGAAAGAGGAAGCCAAGGTAGAACACAAACAGGAATCTTACCTGCATCCCATGAATTAGAATAAATGAAACAATTTCTGTTTTCAATTACTAATATAGTTTCCTCTGAAGGAAACATGGGGTGTAACCAAGACATGGGATTGGCATTCAAAGATTAGTTAAGGAGAAGAAAAACCAAGCAAAACTAAATTGATGACAGGAGATCCTGGTTCTTAATTTTCAGAATCACCAAGTACCTATGAGATTTCTTCTCTGGGGAGGGTTCAAGGATCACAGTTGCCAAGGCAACATTATACCCCAGTGGATGGAATGAGGGAGTCTGCATCCCAAATAACAAAGGCTCTGCTTCCACACTCCTTTTGAACTGAGGTCATGTCTGGAGAACCTGGCTCCCACTCAATCTGGTGTCTCTCAACTTTCTTTTGGGGACATTTCATCCAAGCTCACATTGGCCAACCCATAAGGCCCTCCTTTCAGCACATCATTCCTTTCCTGCTTATAATCATTCAATCACAAACGTTTATTGAGCATCTATTCCATTTTTGACTGTTCTCAGAATGTGGGATAAGATGTCAAAAAAACAGGCACAAATGGGATAACAGGTCAGTGTTCCCTTATGACAGTGGTTACTGTGGCAACCTTAATGGAACCAGCAATGCAGGGATGCTGAACTCAACAGTTCACTGACAATTGCTCAAAACAAGTGTTGAAGTGTGAGTCCAGCAAGAGAGGGCTCCTTTAGGTCCCAGGGAGCATTCTGCTCCAAATACTTCATTTCCATTAATCTCTTTGAATATGTAACACAATTACTTTGTAAATAACAACTTGCACTTAACTATATATTTGCCTTTGTTCTCTGTTTTGGGAAGACTAGCCTATTTCTTCAACTTAGTTTTAAGTATCTTAAGGACAGAAACTGAAGCTTTATGCTTCTGTGTCTAGAATCATAGTTCTGGGCATGTGGACACTTCCTAGATGCTCAAGAGTAAGTGTATTGATAAGTCTGGTATAGAAACAGTACACAGAAGCAATATGAAAAACAAAATCTGTTCAATGAGAGAAGAAACCTAACATGAAGGACTGGGGGTGTAGCTCAGCGCAAGAACACTTGCTTAGCAATTTCCATCCCCAGCACTGCAAACAAACAAACAGGAACACACACACACACACACACACACACACACACACACAACAATAGCAAACAAAATAATAAACAAATAACAAAACAGGAATCAAAACCAAAACAACAAAAAGTACCCTTAACATCAGGGCCAGTGCCTGTGTCTCCATCTGCTTTTCTGATAAAGGGGGGGAATAATAGAATTTACCTTTATGGGTTATTATAAGTTAAGGTATAAAGATATCTTAGAACAGCATATGGCACACAGCACACACTTATGGAACACCATGTCCCATCACCCTACCTAGCATCACCATTATCACACAAGTGAGAAATTGTGTGGGGAAAGTGGTTAGGATGCAGGCTGTGGAGCCAACTTTCTAGAGCTAAGACACTGGCTCCACAATTTCTATCTATGTGACCATAGGCCACCATAAGTCTTGTCCAAAAACCTGTTTGTGATGAATGCATTAGTAAACATTCAACAAATGTTAGTTAACATTATTCATCAAAGAGCCAATGACTGGCCACTACATGCCTGGCCTCAGTGCTCAAAATGCAGAAAGGACAATGGAGACAGATAGTCCCTGCTTCCTTCCCACTTGTAGGAGCCAGCAGTTCATCACACGTGTCAGCATTATCGATCCATACAGCCAACTCACAGCTAACTCCAGAGAGCGCCTGGCAGTACAAATCATTGTCACGTAGCTTCTGTCCTTTAGCCATTTCAACAATTCCATGAAGTAGGTGGAATTATTCCCGTTGTATAGAGGAGCAAACAGAGTTAATGTGACTTACGAATCTGGAAGTTTCTTTGCTCTCAAATGGTAAGATATCTCTACTCATGTTCCTTTCTCCCAAGTCCCATGAAAGGATGAATTTTAGGCTCATGAATCTTTGGAAGTAGCCAGTGCCCAAGAGTATGCACTCACCCTGAAATGGGTGGATACTCAATGGCACATATCCACAGTTTTCAAAATTGAGTCTGCATTGTTATCACCTGGAAGGCTTGTTAAACCATGGACCACCCTCAGAGTTTCTGTTTCAATAGGTCTGGGCTGCTGCATGAGATTTTGCATTTTCAACAAGTGCTCAGATGATGGCAGTGCCTCTGTGTAATACTGACTCCTCATATGTGCATATAACACACCGTCGAGTACTTGAGCACCAGAGAAAATGAAGAGCCAAGGAGGACTGCAGTTCTGGGAAGGATCAGAACAGCCTTGGATCTCTTTTGAAACTGCCTAATAAAGGTATCCATATGTTAGTCTGGTAGAAGAATCAGTTTTATTACAAAACAAAGAGAAAAAAATCATAACTTTCCAAAGTAAGAAATGGAATGGAAACAAAAAACACATGTTGACCTTTTCACCTTCCTTGCATTTTTTGTTTTCACAGTTGGTATCATTCTGAATTTCAGTTAGCACCTGAAGAAAACATGTCAGGTTAGGGTAGGGAATTGGATCCTTAACATGTTCCCCAGTCAAATGGAAAGCTGGAAACATGGGGATGTCCTCTGATATCAAAAGCCACCTTTTCTAAGTACCAAGCTCAATTTATTTTAAAGCTTTGAAAATTATTAGGTGGGTATTCAAGCCAGTTCTGCTTAATTATTAAACTTAGCTTAGAAGACAGAGTTTATGAGAACCCACATCTACTTTTTTCCATGCCTTCACCCTTTATAACTTTCTAATGTAATACAGAGAAGCCAAAAAGGTGGGGTGGGTTTTGGGAACACCTTTAGGCTCACATTATCAGAACATCCTTTTGCAGGTCATACAAAACTCATGGTAAAGGAAAGTAAAAGGGAAACATAACACTGATGATTGTGTAACACCAACATGGTTATATAAACCAGAGGACACTCAATTTTTCAAAAAGAAAAATTATAATTTGTTATTTGTCAGTCAGGCTATACATAATTATCAGCATTTCTCAAGCTAGTGTTAGGATCAATCTTGCTGCAGAAACAGGGTTAATTAATCCAACTACTTCCATACAGAAGTGGCAGGAAAGGAACAAATGATGCTCTATTTACTGCCCAAGACTTTCTCATATGATTTTGCATTAGATTCTCATAGCTCTGTAGAAACTCCACATTGGGGAGGCAGGAACCATGGTTGGCTTAGTAATTACAACTTTCCTTCAAGTCCCTATTTCTATTTCTCTTTTAAGAAGAACTTAGGGGTTTAATGGTTCTCTTTCTGGTCACTTCCTTTTGTTTCCCTGGGTCATTTCAACACTACTTCGAGATTTATTTCTG